>NC_083443.1:1311000-1416154 GCF_020745735.1 Hemiscyllium ocellatum | reverse complement strand
GCATAAACTTCCAATTCTTCCTTGGCTTTTATCAAATCTTTCCAGGACCACACTGTCACTCTCCCTGAATCCAGGAACTGCTTCTCCCAACTGAAGAGCGATATGAAGACCGTGGTTAACGTATCCTGTGGCTCCGTGCACAGGTTGCCCCTTTGTCTCAAATATCCCCACACCCCTTCTTTCTGCTGTTACCCTCTTCCTCTTAATAAACTGATATAATGTCTTTGGATTCTCGTTAATCTTACCCACTAATGTTTTATCAAGATTCCCCCTCTGCTCTTCTACTGAAGTTTTAAGATTAGCCCGACTCTTTCTATATTCATTTAGTGCATCCATTGACCTGTTCACTTTCTACCTGCTTTAAGCTTCTCTTTCATTTTTAATTCTATTCTGATTTTTTTGTTGACATTCGAGGTTCTCTGGGCTTGTTTTCCAAATTTTCATCTTTCATGTAACACATTCGGCGGACACTCTCATTAATTCCATTTTGATCAACTGATTCCCCAACCCTCCGCCACACGCTGTTATCCTCCAGTTTCACCCAGCAGCCACTGTACTCTGGACAGTTTCCGTTATATTTTTTTTCATAAAATCGGTCTCCCCAATCCGAAAACCTTTTATTTACCAGATAGTGCATTTTAAAAAATCTTTTCCTTTCCAAACATAAAATGCATGATGTCATGGTCACTGGCCATATAATGCTCTCCCAATCCTGCCTGCAATATCCTGACTGGCTTCATTCCCCACAGTGAGGCACATCACTATCGCACCCACTGTTGTGCCTGCTCCATGATGATACAAAGAATTTTGGAATAAATTTAAAGGCATCTGTCCCCTCTTAAAATATTATCACTGCCCGAATTAATGCTTGGAAATGAAATGCCTGTGTATAATAAAGCTATTGTTGTTTTTTCACATCTCAGTAAATTGATTTTATATCTGCTCTTGTACTTTCTTTTATCTGTGGGTCTATAATATGTCCCCAGCAGTGCCTCTGCCATAGTTTCTATCCCGAGCTCAAACAACTAAGCCTCATTAGAAGATCTTTCCAATATATCACCCCTCCGTACTGTAGTAACCTTCTCCTTAACTAATCATGCAACACCACCTCCAATTTTAGCCCTCTCCTGTCCTGCCTATAGTTCTTGTACCACAGCGTATTGAGTTGTCAGCCCTGACCTCCCTCGAACGCATCTCTGTAATGACAACAATGTCACATTTCCACATGTCACCTTGTTCCATTATCACATCTGTCTGTCCGATAACATTCCCAGCATTAAGGAAAAGCACATCCACCTTGGAATATAACACCTGGAATACTCTGTACCTCGGAGTTCTTCAGTCATTCACTGTTCCTTATCAAGCTGCCCAATTCATGAACCAAAACTGTAACTCTGGGACTGAATTAGTATTTGTTGAAATGCAATTTCGTTTTTAATAGATATATTAATGTAATGCAATTTTCCAGAACTGAGCAGTCTGCTCCACATACAATGAGTTTCTTCTGATTAAATCCCTGCTCAGTGTGCAGAGGGAACAGCCATCAGTAATAGGGAAAATGAGGACGGCAGATGCTGGAGATCAGAGTCGAAAAGTGTGTCACTGAAAACGAAAAACCAGTCAGGTAACATCTGAGGAGCAAGAGAGTCAAAGATTTTGGCATCACCCCTTCATCAGGAACGCATTCATGCCTTCCCATATTTTTCATTCCATGGTTCACAGGATATTGGGAACCATACATGCTCAGTGAAGCAGCACGGTTTATAGCCCTGAAATAGAAAATCAGTTGATTGGACTGGGAGTAGACAATTTCAGGTGAAGTACAGACGAATTGATGTACAATTATAAGAATAGATAAGTCCCCTGGGCCAGAAAGGAAACACCCTAGGTTACTACAGGAAGAGACGGAAGAGATTTCTGTGCCTTTGGCGATGATCTGTGCGTAGTCACTCTCCAATGGAGTAGTGCCAGATGATTGAGGGTGGCAAATGTTAGTCCCTTGTTCAGTAAAGGGAATTAGAATAATCCTGAGAATTACAGTCCAGTCCGTCTTACATCAGTGTTGTGCGAAGTATTGGAGAGGATTCTGAGAGATAGAACTTATGATTACTTGAAAAATCATAGCTTGATTAGAAATAGTCAGCATGACTTTGTGAGGGGCAAGTCATGCCTCCAAACCTTAGGGAACTCATTGAGGATGCGATCAAACACATTGAAGAAGGTAGAGCAGTGAATGCGGAGTGCATGGATTTTTTAAAAAAGTGTTTGATCACGGTCTCCATGGTACATTCATTCAGAAAGCAAGGAGGCTTGGGATACAGAGAAACCTGTCTGTCTGGATACAGAATTGACTGGCACATAGAGACACAAAGTGGTCGTAAATGGGAAGTATTCAGTCTGAAGCTCGGTGAAAAGTGGTGTTCTGTAGCATTTGGTTCAGGGAACTCTGCTGTTTGTGGTTGTTATAATTGATTTGGATGAGGAAGTGGAAGGGTGGACTATTACATTTGTCTATGGAACAAAGGTCGGTAGAATTGCGGATAGTGTGGAGGGCTGTTGTAGATTGCACTGGGACATGGACTGGATGAAGAACTGGGCTGATAAGTGGCAGGTGGATTTAAACCTGGAAAAGCGTGAAGCGATTCGTTCTGGACAATCAAATATGAATGCAGAATACAGAATTAAAGATAGGTAGTACTCGTCAGGTCCCCAACAATTCTCTAGGCACCTTCCCCTGCCACCAGAGGAATGCAAGACCTGTGCCCACACCTCTCCCCCACCGGCCCTAAAGATCCTTCCACATCCATCAAGGTTTCACCTGCAGTTCCACACGTTAGCCACTGTATCCGTTGCTCCCAATGTGGTATTCGTTACGTTGGGGAGATAGGACTTCTACTCGCAGAGACTTCAGAGATCATCTCTGGGACACCCGCCCCAACCAACCCCACGGCCCCGTGACGAACGCTTCAACTCCCCCTCCCACTCTGTCAAGGACATGCAGGTCCAGGGCTTCATCCATCGTTCCTCCCTTACCACCTCATGTTCGACCTCGGGACACTCCAACCCCATGGCATCAATGTTTCCACACTTCCCCACCTTCAACCTTATCACAGTTCCAAACTTCCTGCTTAGCATCACCCTCATGATCCGTCCCATATTTTTATTCAAAGTGGGAAAGGGTTTGTTTTAGATTCCCTACAGAGTAGAAACAGGCCCTTTGGCCATACCAAACCTCTGAAGAGTAACCCATTTCTCTGTGACTAATGCACCTATAACTATGGGCAATTTAACACGGTCAATTCACCTGGCCTGGACATTTTTGGACTGTGGGAGAAAACCGGAACACCTGGAGGAAACTCATGCAGATATGTGGGAGAGTCAAAGTTTGTGAGAAGATTTGTAGCTCGGGTACTCGTTGTTGTGGTTCTGTTCGCCGAGCTGGGGGTTTTTGTTGCAAACGTTTCATCCCCTTTCTAGGTGACATCTTCAGTGCTTGGGAGCCTCCTGTGAAGCGCTTCTGTGCTGATTACTCCGGCATTTATAGTGGTTTGAATCTGCCGCTTCCGGTTGTCAGTTGCTGTCCGCTGCAGTGGCCGGTATATAGGGTCTAGGTCGATGTGTCTGTTGATAGAATTTGTGGATGAGTGCCATGCCTCTAGGAATTCCCTGGCTGTTCTCTGTTTGGCCTGCACTATAATAGTGGTATTGTCCCAATCGAATACATGTTGTTTGTCATCTGAGTGTATGGCTACTAGGGTTAGCTGGTCGTGTCATTTCGTGGCTAGTTGCTGCACAAAACACTACATAGGACAAACAAGAAGACAGCTAACAACCCGCATCCATGAACACCAACTAGCCACGAACACCAACTATCAGCCTCACCACTTCCGCGATGCTACCTGTCTCTCCACCTATCTTTATATCATCTGAAAGGTTAACCAGAATGCCCTTAGAATATTCATCTCGATCAGTAATTTACAAAGTAAAAAGTCGCAGTCCCAACACTGAGCCTTGTGGAATATCACATGTCACTGGCTACCGTACTGACATGATCATTTTATCCTCACTCGCTGTTTTCTGCCTTTTTAGCGTTTGTTGTGTCTCAATTCCACCCATACAGATTCTACACCATCTGTCCATGTTTCACTGATGGGAACTGAGTGATGGGACTGAAAAACATTTTTGCATTGTCACTAATTTATAGCTTGGACATGGACTAAACATATGACATTGTCGATTCCACTGAATTGTGGCGACAACCTATGTCTTTGACGAAATATTCTGTTTGCATTATGGAAGAATATAAACATATGAACCTGCTTGAGAGGAAACAGACAATTTTAAATGTTTGTAAATAAATAAATCCATAATGCAGACAGAATATTTGGTCAAAGACATAGGCTTCCGCCACATTCCAATGGAATTGACAATGTAATATTTTTACTTTTGAAAATTTGTATATGAAGAATACACAAGTTAATGAAGAGATATAAATTGGTCAAATGAACAACAAATATTGGTGTATGGGGCATAGAATGGAAATGTGTCTGTGTTGAATTATGTTGGAAGTTAAATGGAAGCGCACGAATTATTAACATGGAGAGATTGGATTGAGGCACAGAGGAATCAGTCACCTGGATGACACAAAAAGTGCCATGTACATCAAGGTTTTAGAGAGGCCAGACAAAATTCATTCAGAAGTAGTGAGACTACATCGAAAGAGCTATGGCCATAATAACATGCAAAGCAATCCAGAGAAGATTCACTCAATTGAATCATGTGAAGATTTGTATTTCAAAAGGAAATATTGATCAGACTGACCCTGGATCTCCTGGAGTTTAGATGGACAATATGTGATCGTGTTTAACCTCAGAATATTCCGAATCGCCTTTTCAAGTTGAATTCTGAAATAATACTTCAGTTTATATGAGAGATTACAATAAGTGGATGGAAAGTACAACTGAAGAATATCTCATTTTATAAGATGTGGGTTGCTTCAGCTCTCTGAAAGTGCTGTGTGTTTGTGGAACTATCCTCCCAGACAGCGATGAAGGTTACGAAACTGAATATTCCTAAGGCAGAGGCAGGCAGATTCTTGACTAAGAATGACACACCAACGTTGTATGGGCAAGGAAGGAACACTTATGCCTGGTGCTAGTTTCTACTTTATTGTTGTCTTCAGCTACCTAAAAATTAGGAGGCCATTCTCATGAACATGAAGACTTCTCCTTTCAGATTGACGGGCACAACCTTCCAAATGTGTTTTTAAACAAGTGAAAAACTCCATTGAAACTGCTTTAGAAATTAGATAATGTCGAACAGATGTCTTAATAGTACAGTTTCCTTTCGGTTGTTGTTGTGAGGTGAGTTTCATTAGAAAATCTGTTGCCTATGTTTAATTTCCACTCATAATGTGTTAGTGAACTCCAGGAGTCCACTTGGTGCAGTACCACTAACATTTCTCTTTCAGAGAGAGTTACAGGATTCTGAACAAGTGACAGTGAAGTGAAAATGGTTTCCATTCAAGTCAGGATGCAATGTGACCTTGGAGATTATATTCTTCACCAATTGATGCTCACAAGCTATGGCAATGGCGAGATATTTCTTGTTTTCAAGAAGTAAAGTTATAGACTCTTATGTGGAGCCCAAACAGGCCATTCAGTACAACATGCCTACACCAACCAGAATACACCAAACTACATTAATGAAAGTTACCTCAAGGTGCATGGCTCACTCTGTTCTGGCATTTTGTGCTTATTCAGCTGCTGATAAAATGTTACATTAACTTGTGTTATTCGTGACCTGGGCAGTCAGTTGGCCTTTTATTTCAATGTATTGCCGAAATGGTTTCTGCAAATGCATCACACAACTTCAAAGTCCGCAACAAGCTCATCTGATCAATAAACTTGGTTACATTGTTCAATTATTATTAGAATATTGAATTTTTCAAAAATTCATTTGGGATTTTAATGGAGCTAGTCCAACATTAATTGCCGTTGAGAAGTTCCAGTCCAGATGGTGTTGGCCCATCCAAGTGGCTCTTGGGAGGGAGTACCAGCTGTACATTTCATGTGCCAGTTTAGCTGAGAGTAAATATGACTGGTGATTGACGTAGTGTTAAACAAGCCGCTGTACTGTGATGAACAGCTGGCAGAAAAACGCAGTAAAACGGACTCTGTCAAAGCAAATATGTGGCAAAGAATTTATTATTCTGCAGAGAAATAACAACCTTCCAACGAGAAGTCTATATAACAATGAAGGAAAGTTTGTTACTACGTTATTCGTGTCCTTAAACTAATGGTGTCAAACAACTAGAATAATGTTCGAGGGCTTATTGAACGAAACTTGCACTGAGCATATGAATTATCTTGGATATTTTCAGGGATGGCTGGGCTGTCCTCGGTTTAGTAAGTGCTTATGCTCCACGAGATGATGCTGATTTGTACTCTCCCCACTTACTGAGCATAGTTCAATGGAACAAACCAACAATTCCCATTGGATGGTGCTTCACAATATATCATGGAATCGTATAATCAAGAAGATGCCAATCAAATCTGGCGCTATCAAATGCTGATACAAGTGTTTTGCCAAGTTTGTACGGTTTCCTTCCTCACCCACCCTCACAGACAATGCATTCCAGAAGCATATCACCCTCTGGGTTCAAAACAGATTTCACAAATCCTCACTCAATCTCTTGTCTTTCACTTTAAACGTGTATACCCTTGTATTTAACTGTTTGACTAAGGGGAACAGGTGCTGTCTGTACACTCTGTCAATACCTCTCATGCTGTTATACACCTCTGTCAGGTTCACACAATAACATTCTCTGCTCCAAAGTAAAACCAAAGCAAATCTAGCCTATCTTCATGGTTTGACTACTCTCTTCTGTTGTTATTCTTTCAAAGTGCAGCATCTCACATATTGCAGTGTTAAGTTTTTCGGTCATTGATCTGGCCATCTGAAAAATCCGGTTGTACCCTCCTGTAACCTAACACATTCGTCCTCACTGTGAACCACGGAATAATCATTGTGTCATCCACAGCATTGTTTAACATTCTCTAACCCCAGCCCTATCTCCCACATTCTTATCATCAACGTGTATGAATATCAGAAACAAAACTTGATTTTCTACCTGTTCTGCAGTCATCGTTGCAGAGGAAGGATTGATAATTCCAGTCTATCGTTCTCCCTCTTTTGGTGAATTTGCAACATGATGCAGGAGAGAATTTTTATTCGGGAGCCACAAATAGTATTTTGGACATGGAACTGGATTCTGGTTTTATACTCCGGCCCTCTGCCTTTATTATTCATAAGGCTTGTACATCATTAATCGTGGACTGGCTTTTGGCACTGTGCACTGCAACATTTCCATTTTATATGGGCCTGCAGCTCATTCTTTATAACATTTGCTGCAATCGCGTCAGAGCACAGGGAACTTTTTTTTTAAATCTGCAGGATGGACGCAGGCTCATTCATGAAGTTTGTTTGAAATATCTTAGGTGAAGAAGATAAAGATTCAATTAAATTCTGCATTATAAGCATGCAGTAGAAGATCAAATCGCATTCTCATTTCTACATTGAATTGGAAGCAAATTCATAGAAAAAACACACACCTTTCTGGATATTGTTGAATGACAGAAAGTGACATAATGTCGAAATAATGAATTGGAGAGAAAAGAAAATGTCTGCACTTGATGGAGATACAGAAATAAAGAGTGGAGGTACAATATGAACAAGAATCCTGCCAATAAA
This sequence comes from Hemiscyllium ocellatum, assembly GCF_020745735.1. Taxonomy (NCBI): domain Eukaryota; kingdom Metazoa; phylum Chordata; class Chondrichthyes; order Orectolobiformes; family Hemiscylliidae; genus Hemiscyllium; species Hemiscyllium ocellatum. The sequence continues at coordinate 1,408,402 of NC_083443.1, read as the reverse complement.
AGCAATATGAGAAACATGTTCCTCATATTCAAAGGAAACCAGATACCAATTTTCCTTACAAGTGATGTTTGATTGTCCACCAATCTCAGTTTTCCAACTGCATGGTTTTCCCTGCCACAGATGGTCCTTCCACCTCGTCTCCTTCCTATTCTTTCCTTACCCACCTATTTCTCTTGCATTGCCCCTTCTGCTGTGACATACCTTTCCACTGACCATCTCCCTTCACACTTCTCGCACTGTGTATCAACACTACTTCCCTATCACTCCCACTTTCCCTGACTCTCCCTTTCACTTTTTGCTCTCACACTAAATGCTGGACATTGCTGACTTCTGTGCTACTACATGTCATCAGTGAATGGTGCGTTTGAAATATTCACTGTCCAACAGCAACTGAAAACAGCATGTTTGCCACTGTCTGACGCACCGTGAACGGGATGGCTTTGTTAACTTTTGCTACAGAGTGGAGTTTATTCCTGTCACTTTATCACAACACTTAACCAAACAGCCTCATCACCAACAGGACAGATTGGAAGTCCATGTATCAATTTTATTTTGTATATCGTGAGGATATTGTTCAAACAGTATTCTTGTCTTTTGCTCCTTGTTGCTTTAACTGATCTTCCAATATAATTAGAGGTGAGATCAGAGAGACTTCCCTTTCAATCGAAGCAGGACTTGACTGAGCGTGGAATCCAGGACCCTGAGCAAAACTGTGATTAATGGGAATTAGAGAACATTCTGCACTGGTAATGAGATTAATGGGAAAAGAATCTCTACAATTTATTTTCCAAGTTACATGCCATCCTGTCTCGGAACTAAATTGCTGTTCCTTCACTACCAGTTGTTAACACATCTTGGAATGTGCCTACAAGCAGCTCCGTGTGTATGTGCATCACTTGGACAGAAGAGATCCAGCAGGCAGCTCTATGTAGCCTTTCCAAGAGTGATTATGCTTGACACATAAAATCTACCCATGCTAGTTCCTTCCAAACCCCGTGGATGACTGTGCCCTTTACCAATGTATCTTATGTTCCCACAGTTTCATCTAAAGTTTCAGAAATGTACGGTCTTGCTGAATGGGTATGACCCTAGTGACACCAGGAGCATGATATGATATTGAGGTAATGATTGGGATCCTTAATTCAATATAGAGGATTGATCATGTGATTCATGGCCACAGAATTCAACATTTTCATGATGATTTATGACACGGAAAATGTTATTAATATTTAGGTCTCTGTCAAATAAAAAGTTTTGAATATTTCATTCAATGACCATAACCAAATACACGAGATTTAGCTGAAATGGCAGCTTCACTGTTCCCTTTCATATCAGAAAAATATCCACACTCCAAAAGAAAAAGGAAGCTGGAAGTGCTGGAAAACTTCAACAAGTCCAGCAGCATCTGAGCAGAAAGAGAATTAACGTTCTGAGACCAATATGACTTTTTCAGAACAGAGTCATGTTCGTCTCAAGATATTTACTCTCCTTCACTCTGAAGATACTGATTCATCAGCCTTGCTTCACCAATATTTTCCACTTGGATTTGAGACTTCCAAGTTCCCTCGTATATGCTAGCACAGTGACATATTTGGGTGGGTGGCACGGTGGCTCAGTGGTTAGCACGGTTGTCTCGAAGCACCTGGGAACCCGTGCTCAGTTCCCCCCTTGGGTCACTGTCCGTATTGAGCTTACGTATTCTTCCCGTGCCTGCAGGTGTTTCTGATTCCTCCCAACTGACCATGAAAAATTGTTCATCTGCAACTAGTTGCTTTAACTATGGGAGATAGAGGAATCGTGTAGGAGGTGGACCTGGGTGCAATGTTCTTCAGAGGATCAGTGCCAGCTCGATGGGCCGAATGTCTTATTTTAACACTTTCGAGTTGTATATCATTATTATAACAAAGGCGGTGGTTACTGGAGCCAACATCTCTGTATCAGCACATAATGAGCTATATTTTTACTCATGTTGTTCCATATTCTTTCCATTACCCAGCACATTGTGTTATCCATGTCGTGGTTTTTAATTCTGAATATTCTGTGCATCGAAGAGCCAGGAGGGGACATGAGAAGTTGTTGGTAGATTGGGTCAAGGAATACACAAAGGCTTTTGATAACTATATCAGGGATTAAAGGAATGACTAGAGAAAGATTAAGGCCTATCAAGTGTAGTAGTGGGAAGTTATGCTTGGAGTCAGAGGAGATAGGGAAAGTGCTAAGTGATTTTTTTTCATCAGTATTCACACTAGAAAATAGCCGATGTTGTCGAGGAGAATCCTGAGATACAGGTCAGGAGATTAGATGGATAAAAGTTCGCAAGGAAGAGGTTTTAGCAATACTGGAAAGTGTAAAAGTAGATAAATTTCGTGTGTTGGATGGGATTTGTCCTAGGATTCTCTGGGAAACCAGGGAATTGATTGCAGAGCTTTTGGCTTTGATCTCTTTGTTCTCGTTGCCTACAGGAATTGTTCAGAAAACTGGAAGATAGCAAATGTTGTTACCTTATTCAAGAATGGGAGTAGAATCTAATTATACACCAGTGAGCCTTATTTGGCTATGGATAAAGTATTGAAATTGTTAAAGAGATAGGGATTATATTGACCTAGAAAGGAAGAATTTGATTAGGTATAGCCAACACGGTTTGGTGAAACATAGGTCGTGCCTCAAAAATATTATTGAATTTTTTGAGAAGGTGACGAAGCAGGTAGATGCAGGTAATGTAGTTGATGTATTGTATATGATTCATTGAAGCGTTTTGTAAGGTTCCCCACGATAGGCTATTGCAAAAAAAAAACAGAGGCACGGGATTGAGGGTAATTTAGGGGTTTGGATCAGGAATTTGATAGTTGAACGAAGACAGTGTGTGGTAGCTGATGGGAAATGTTCATCCTGGAGTTCAGTTACTCGTGGTGTACCGCAAGGATCTGTTTTGGGCCCAGTGTTGTTTGTCATTTTTATAAAAGATCTGAATAATGGCGTAGAAGGATAGATTAATAAATTTGCAAATGACACTAAGGTTGCTAGAGTTGTGGATAGTGCCAAACGATGTTGTAGGTTGCAGAAGGACACAGATAATTTGGAGGCTGGGCTGTGAGGTGGCAAATGGAATGCAATGTGGAACAATGTCAGGCCATTCACTTTGGGTGGAGCAACAGGAATGCAGAGTATTGGGCTCTTGGTAAGACTCTTGGTAGTTTAGATGAGAAGAGATTCCTCGATATCCATGTACATAGATCCCTGAAAGTTGCTACTCAGTTTGATAGGGTTGTTCGGAATGCATATGATGCTTATATGAGTAGAATGATTGAGTTTCGGAACCATTGGGTCATGTTGCAGCTGTACTAATATCCAGGTGCAGCCGCACTTGGACTATTGAATACAGTTCTGGTCACCTAATACATGGAAGGATGTGGAATCTTTGGAAAGGTTTCAGAGGAGCTTTCCTAGGTTGTTGCCTGGTATGGAGGTGAGGTCTTACAAGGAAAGGCTGAGGGACCTGAGGCTGTTTTTGTTTGAGAGAATGTTGAGAGGTTACTTAATTCAGACATATAATATAATCAAAGATTCAATAGGCTGGATAGCAAGAGCCTTTCTTTGGATGGTAATGGCTAACACGAGGATATGCAGCTTTAAATTGAGATGTAATGGATACAGGACAGATGTTAGAGGTCGTTTCTTTACTCAAAGAGTAACAGGGTGTGGAACGCACTGCCTGCAGCAGAGGTTGACTCGCCAACTTTAAGGCCATTTAAGTGGCCATTGGATAGGCATATGGATGAAAAATGAAGTAGAGTAGGTTAGATGGGCTTCAGATTGGTTTCATAAGTCCGCGCAACATTGAGGGCAGAAGGGTCAGTACTACGCTGGAACGTACAAGGTTCTGTATGTGCACAACCCTGTCGAACTGTATATCCACTCATTAAACACTTATGTAGCATACTAATCTTTCCGTTTGATATGGTTCTGCTCACATTCATCGAATGCATGTAGCGTGGAAATAGTCCTTGGAAGAGTAACCTACACAGACCCATTCTTCTCCACCCCCCCCCCCCCCCCCCCCCGGCATTGATCACTCACTAATGTGCCTAATCTACACATCGGTGAAGACAATGAGAAGATTAGCTTGGACAATTCACCTAATCTGCACATCTTTGAACTGTGGGATGAATTGCACACAGACCTGGGGAGAATATTCAAACTCCACACAGAATCGCCTGAGGGTTGGAATCGACCCAGACTCCGAGCACTGTGAAAGTGTAGCGCTAATCGCTGAACCACAAAGCCACATCATCAATTAGCATTCTATCTCAGTTTCGTTGTTTGGTTTGCATTGCATTCTGTCTGCCAGAAAGCGTAATGCTGACTGGGGAATTATCGTTGTTTCCCCCCAAGTCTCCACAACCACTGCTCCCATTCCTTTCTATTTCCTAACCCTAATGTTATTTTCATTCTGTTCCAGGCTCATTAATCCATTGGTTTTAATGAACAAGATCTTTGCACATGCCTTTTTTAACTTTGGACTGAAGTGAAAAGAAATGTAAATCTCACTGTTTTAAAGCGAATAAAACAGCAAAATGAAGCTTGCCAATTTAAAAAAAACCTGAAGCGCAACTTATGTGTTGACATTACAGTGTTGCCTTGAAAGAGCAGTCAGAGTCATGTCCAGAAATATCCAAGCTTCCTCTGTAAAGCCAGGGCAAATCTGCCCAGGGACAATCTTTTGATTGGCAATTGTTTGATTGGCGGAGGAGAGAACAGCACAATAACACCAACTTGATTGAATGATTTTTGGGGCTGCAAGCCATTACAACATTGTACATGAACAACACAGCAGAATCATCTAACCTGCGAAAAGAAAGCAGTTCCACCCACCACCACCCCTACACCGCGCCTCATCCCCACATCAGCACTGACTTCGCTAGTGATTGGAGATGAAACCAATACCTAGTGATGTCGACATCCAATCCAGTCCAGTTGTTAATGTAAGCTGAAAATGCTGTAGTGAAAGGGGTTAAGTGGAACTGTTTGTTCAGTAACTGTGATTGATGTCAGTTTCCATGGACTCCAAATGTGTCAATAGAGATTTTCTCTCTCCTATTAGTGAGGGAATTCTATCGGTGCTTTATCCCATGTAGCAGCAGATACAGCACCTCCAACACTAACGGAGTCAGGAGCTACAGAGACAGGGAGAGTACATATCAGAATCTGAGAACAATAGACTGGAATGTTACAACAATGCACAGGAGTTTATCCATTGGTCTTTTCTTGTTTTCCTGGTCTGGGTCAACATTATCATTCTAAATATTCGGTGTACTGATGATTATACAGGCAGGTTATTATCCCACTCTCGCTATTGTTGGTGTTCCTGGTAAGTTTTTCAATCTCTATTTATTAATTACATAAAACATGTTGAACTTCATTGCTTTTTTTGTTATCTATATCTGGTAAAGACAGAAACTATTGTATTTTGGTCTCATTATAAATTCTATTCAGTATCCACAAATTTCAAACCCCTCCCTCACAAGCAAATCTGTGAGGACCCTTTTTGCGTTTAACTAATGTATGTCTTGGTATTGTCTCCATCACCAAACCTGCCCACTACCAGCTTCATAATAACCTGAGTCTCCACCACTGTGTCTGTGCCGTTGCGAATAAACCATTGCCATTGCCTTGCTAAAGGTCAAACGTTACAGTTACAGTTGTCTGCAGGCCACTGCTCCAGTTACGAATAAATCGATCACAAACTTGTAATGTCTCTAAAGTAAGTTTATGATAGGGACACCATGTCAGAATAATAATGTCACTGGATGGGTAATTCAGAGGCACAGGTTAGAATACTCAAGATACTGTCTCAAATCCGACCACAGCTGATCGCAGAACTTAAATTCAAATGATAAGAATCTAAATACAAACAAATGCACGAACTATAACCAGGAGCATTTTGTCTAAAACTCTATCTGTTTCACTGATGTCCTTTGGTAAAGAAATCTCACATCATTATTTCGTCAGGATTGAGAGTGACGTCAGACCCACAACAATGTGCTTGACTCTGTCCTGCCTTGTGGAATGGTCATAATTAAGGGCAATTAGTGATGGTTATCAAATGCTGCCCTTCACAGTGATGCTGATATCCCATGAAATACTATAAAGGAATATTAAATCAAATGGAGAAAGCTACTGAAGATCTGAAATAAAAAGAAACAAAGTGCTGGGGAATCGGAACAGGTTTGGCAGCTTCTGTTGAGAGAAAAACAGAATTAACGCTTTCAGTCCAATCAGCATGCATCAGATCGGAAAGCAGCTGGGACATAGTGTAATTTGTTGAGGTGGAGTGAATTGAATATATGGAGGAATAGAGAGATAGAGAAAAAGATTCCAAGAAAAAAACAATTGTTGATAATCAGCTAGGATGGAAATAAAATGTGATATTAATCTCGTTGATTTTTCATTTTTTCCCATATCCCTAAGTATCATACCCATGTAGATATCTATCCAGCCCCTTTTGAAAATGACGTATATCCCCTCTGTCTCTCTTCCCTGAGTGTGGTCATCTTCTTTAATTCATTAATGTGACATGGGTGTAACTGGCTGGGCCACCATGTATTTCCCTTTCCGGGTTGCCCACGAGAAGGTGTTGGTGAGCTGCCTTCTTGAACATTAGCAGTCCACATGCTGTAGGTTGCCAGTGCTTAGGTATGTTTGGTTCATTTATTTGAGACCTTGTAGTGACAAAATTGAATGCTGGCTTGATCACTTAAGAGTCAATTACATTGCTGTGGGTCTGGTGTAACATGTAGGCCTGACCACATGAAAATAGCAGTTTTCCTTCCACGAAGGACACAAGTTGGCTAGGTGTTTGTTTTTATTTAACAATTGACAGTCTTTCATTAGATTGCTAATCCAAATAATCCAGTGAATTCAAATTCCACAACCTGATGGGGCGGGATACAAGTCCAGGTCTGAGTTATTAGCTGGGACCCTGGATTAATAGTCTGGAGATAATAGCACTAGACCATCCCATCTCCAGCATCTACACTGGTAATGGTAGTGTTGTTTTATTGTGACTGAGGTGCAGAAAATTTTTCAGTTACGTTGTCAACTACTTTCATGGAGAACAGAACCGGTAATATTTCAGGTCACATGGACTGTGCAGACCTGCAATAGTTTCTCAGTCAGGAATAGAAACTGAGGCGAGAAAGCCATTTGTTAACTCTGAATGGGTGTGACATATATACAGAGATTTGACTTGTTCCCATCACTGGAAAGTCAGAGGAAAACCCTGCATGGTTTTCTTGGGTTTGAGTTATCAGCTACTGCAATGATTTAGGGAAACCTGAGGATCTGGTGTCTCCACCCTGGAAAAGGTTAGGCCACTGCATTTTGAAGAGCGTATGGGTCTGCAGAGACTGCATAGGAAGGAGTAGGACACTGCTCTGTGCTTTCTGAGATTTGCACAAACATTTCTCAATGTTGTACCTTTTCCGTGTGCAAAGTATGAAGCCAGTTAATTTTAGCAATGACGTCACAGAGCTGTGAAACCTCCATCAGCATAAATTGTAGTCTTAAACCAGTGAAGAGGACAATTCTCAAAATGTCTATCAACTGTTTTGATTCTGGAACTTTCCAGGCATGAGTGGGTGAAGTATCCATTTTGCCAGAGTGCGATCCTCTCATGTCAAGGTGACAGAGGCCATCTCCGTCCGGAGAGGTGAATATGTTGGTTCTGTCTCCACAGAGGAAGGAACAGAAAAATATTCCCGAAATGTTAGGAATATGGCGACTGGCGAAAATGTGAAACTGCAAGAAGTTAGAATTAGTAAAGAGGAAGTACTGGAGAAAAAAAAACTCATTGTATTGAATATTGGTAAGTTGCTGAACTAAATGTGTTATGAATTTAGAGGGCTACAGAGTTAGGGCTGACCAGTTGTGCTTGCCGGGTAGCTCTTTCGGAGCAGGTACAGACAGGATGGGTCAATGTCTCAAATCTATACTGTCAATTCCTTAACTCTATGAGGGAGGGCAAAGTATGTCAAAACGTTTTATGTTATGGAAAGGACCCTGCAGACTTGGAAGTAGCTACTATGACCACAAACATTTAAAACAGGAGCGAGATGGAAAACAGCTTACCAACTGATGAATAAATCGATGTTAGTTGTGAGGGAAAATTTTAGAATTTTTTTAGTAATTCATAATAGCAAGATCTTTGACGAATAATTATATGATTTGTGAAGTCAGCCTAGATTTTAGAAATGGAAATCATTTTTGATGCACCACTTGGAGTTTGTGGTGTATGTTGATTGTGGCATCAACAAATGAGAAACAATGGGAACAGTGTATTTGAATTTTCAGGAGGCTTTTGACAGGTGAGTGAAGAACGTTAGAGTCCTTGTGTAAGGAATGAATGTACTACATGGATTGAGAATTGGATAATGAGTAGAATACAGAGAGTAAGATTCTGCTCTGGACTCAAGGTCATTGCTCATAGGGTATCCCATATATCAGTGCTTGGAGCACAGCTGCTCACAAGGCAAAGAAATTATTTGAATGTGAGCAACGAATACAGTTCTTTTCATTTTGTATGTATTAGAAGATGAGAGGTTGGGAAATGCAGTTATCACTTACACTATTCACACTAGCCAGAAAGTAATCAGGACAGTAAATGGTACTTTGTCCTTCATTATAAAATGATTCAATGTTGGATTAAATTCATCTTCCTGCAGTTGTAGAGGGTTGCTTGGACTGTATTTCGGCCACTGATTGCAGATTGTCTCTCCTTTATAAGGAATGATTACATTGCGACTGAGGTAGTGCAAAATACTTTCACCAGACTTATTCCTGGGATGATGGTGCCGTGAGGAAAGTGTGAGGAAAATGAGTGTTTAATCCGTGGCGCTGAAAGAAAATAACAGGTTTTACTATTAAACTTGAAGTTTCGGGACTAACACTCATATTGTCAAGACAAAGATAGTGATCATGTGAAACATTACATTTTTCCATGATATTGGATTCCCAATAGCTTACATACCTGCCCGGAGCCCCCATGTTGGTTGTGAGGCAGCTCCAGGCTCTGAATGAACTCTCACTGTCTCAATGTGCAGTTGGTGTATGCACCTGCATTGTTCACAAATCTGTCAGCAGCCACAACACCTTATTCCTGAAAGAGTTAGCCATTCCCACCAGGTTGTAACCTCCATCGAAATACCAGTCTGTATTCTCGGAGATAGAAGCTTTTTCCTTGAGACTTGGCACAAACCAGCCACTTTCCCTTTTCACCTTCAGTAAACCAAGCTAAAGTAATACGTGTACCACTGGCAATGGATCCAGGAGGAATAACATAGAGTAATTTATGTGTGTAGTTTCTCCTTCACTGTCTGTCATGTTGGGGCATCAATGACATCTTCCTATTTCTGCATAATTGACTTGACAGGCTGAATGGTCTCTTCTTGCTCACATGGAAGAGACTCAAAGACCTGACTTGGCAACTCCTGGTTCCTGTTTAACACCTCGATGTGCTGACTAAACTCCTTCCCTCTTCGTGTAATAGGCAGGAGGGACTGAATGGGCGATGTCTGTTCACATTCAATAGTTTCAGTGGGTTGAATATATTCCGTTGAAACCAGCTTGATGTGCTGACTGAGCTCCTGTTATTTAACTGTAGAACACTAAAAAGAGACATTTCAAGTAAGACCGTTACAAGAATGTTACCTTCACCTTAACAACACAGTTTACATGCTATCCAGGTCTTGCTGCACATGGGCACGGACTGCTTCAGCAGTGGACAGGTGTCAAATTATTCTTAATGTTATGTGATCTTCAGAGAATATCTCCACTTCTAACCGTAAGATGTGGAAAAGACATTGAAACAGCTGAAGAAAACTTTCTTGAAGATGCAGGCAGAGATGTCCTGTGACTGAAATGATTGATCCACAACAACCACAAAAACTTCCCTTGTCTGCTGAATGCCTCTAACCAGTGGGGAGTTTACAATTCATTCCCATTACATTCAATTCTGTTTGGGGTTCCTTGATACCATCCACAGTTAAATCCTGCCTTTATTTCAGGGCCAGTCACTCTTACCACGTGTTCATATCTTTTATTCTCGTGAATAGGTCACGGTGTGGTTGTGAGGAATGTATCCTTCTCACAGAGGGTAGTGATACTGGGACTTCTGTATTCCAAAGAGGTAGGGGAGGTAGATCACTAAGATATTTGGAAGGGGGCACAATGGATATATGAGGCATCAGAATGTTGAGGGCTGCAGGGATTGAGCATAAGAGAGGAGTTGAGGCTTTTGCAGATCAGGTATGATTGTATTGAAGGGAAAGACAGGCCTGAAGGACTGAATGACGTATTCGCCTATCTGATGTGCTCTCATTCTGTTATTGGGAAGATATTCAGTGAATCTGAATTGGCAACATGACCAAGAAATGAAGACAGTTCTGTAAAGACAGAGGAGTGAGATGTTTCACACCATCACGTACCCTTTCTTTTCCCAAGAATATTTTCCAACGCTATGTCAAAAAGTGTGTGACAGTCTTCATCCGCTGAATGGTCTCCGCTGTTTCTGTGCACCAGGTTTGAGAGGTCCAGTGGAACATAGAAACATGGGACTGAGGAGAAGGGTTGTCCATTATACACTTTGAGCCTTCTCCACCAGGCACTAAGATTGTGGCTGATCAGGTTGTGGTCTCAGCCTCACTTTCCTGTCTGAAGTTCATTGTCCTTTACCATCCAGGGTCTCAGTAGCATGGCTTTGAATAAATGCAAACACACAGGCACAACAAACTTCTGGGGAAGAGCATTCCCACTCAAACAGCCCTTTGTGAATTTCTCCTCATCCCTGTTCAGACTGGGTTTGGAGAGGTCTCTGTTTCATTTTCTATTCCAGTTCCTTCATTGGTCATGATACATTTTAAATGTAACTAGGTTGGTGATATGGCTAATGATACAGTTCTCAGATTAGGTCAGGTTCTTTGCTAGGCACAAGTGAGGTAAATATCTTTAATTCGGCAAAGTAATTTACCAAAACAAACTTTCTCCAGCTATGATGGAAAACTACACAGCAAGCAATGTGGACACCTATGTACATTAATACTTATTGTTCAATCTATACTGAGTCGCAGTTTGAATGCACAGAAACATACACATACACAGACATTCACTGAGACAGTCACAGTGTCACATACTGGTGCACACAGACATATGCATACATATGCATTAAGACAAACAGAAACAAAACTCTGCAGAATATGAGCTTGAAAGAGCTTTTCGTAGAAAAGGTTAAATTCAAGGCAAAAAGAAAATTGGGTACCTTAATAAGACTCCGACAGGCAAGATCTCCGATTTCATAAAATTGATGTTATACCCCAAGAAAGATCCAAATACATTAATCACTTGGGGCACAGATATCATCGAGTTAGTTAGAAAAAGAAGAACGTCATCTGCATAAAGTGCGATCTTATGCCATCCTGGTCCTACCTCCAGGGCAGTAATATTGTGGTCCCTCCGGATGGGCTCCGCCAACGGCTCAATCACCAATGTAAATAGTAACGGTGAAAGGGGGCACCCTTGACTGCTGCCTCAGCCATTGCTAAAATTGGCAGACGTTATACCATGAATGAAATCTGCTGCTTTGTCATTATATAATACTCTCACCCACCTGGCAAAGGCCCCTCCAAGGCCAAACAATTTCAGGACATAATAGAGGTACGGCCTCTCCACCCGGTCAAATGATTTGTCTGCGTCCACTACCAAGCCTGAAATCGACCTTTGCTGGCATACCTGACCATATTAGCAAACTCCTATTATTATTAGACGACCTGTGACCCCCAATAAAACCTGTCTGGTCCTATTTCACAATGAAGGGCAAGACTTTCTCCAGCTTCAACGACAGCCTTTTCACCAAAACATTAAAGTCCACGTTTAATAAGGATATAGGTCTTTATAAAGTGCAATCCTCGGGAGATTACGGTAAAAAATTCCTACTCTCAAGAGGATGGGAGGCAGTCCTGACTGTATAAATAATTGTATATACCCAACATTAGCCCAGCCAGTATGTGCATGAATTCCTTTTAAATTTCACTCTAAAATCCATCTGAGCCCGATGCTTTATCACTCTGGAGCTGCCTCGCCGCCTTCTGTATGTCTTGGATTGCCAGAGGGGCATTCAAAAGAGACACCTACGCTGAAGTTACACCTGGGAACCGCCCAGAAAAGAACTTCATGAATTCTGCATTAATCTTTCTGGGATCGCAGGTTATGGTAGCACACTCACAAATGGATGTGATAGACTGGGGGCACTCTTCTTTCTGACCAACTATGCCAGATACCTACCCGGATTATCACCATATCCGAATACCCTCTCTTTCGCAAATGAAATCGCTCTCTTTGCTGTCTGGATGAGCACAGCGTTCAGAGCAGCCCGTACCATTGTAATTTGCTGCAGTTTAGTTACAGGCGGTCAGTCAAAATATGTTCTGTCAGATGCTGCTCCCCCTTCTACTGCTTCCGAGTCGCCGAGGAAGAAATAATCAAACACCTTGCATAGGCCTTGACAGTCTCCCAGAGCACCGTCGGATTATCTGCCGTCCAAATTAATGTACAAAATAATTTTTAAATCCCATGAAAAATATTCAATAAACTAGCTATTATTCAGGAGGAAAGTATCCATGCACCAGTGTTTCGAGCCTGTCCCATCGCTACCATCCTAAACCTCCATGTACACTGCCAGACGATCAGAACTGGCTATGTTCCCAATTCCACAGGACAGCACTGAATTCAAAAAGACCAATGGGGCAAAAGCATGTCGATCCTAGTTTGGCACTTATGTCGGTTAGGAAAAAAGGTGAAGTCACTACCCTAAGGGTGAACCATCTCCACACATCCATCAAGCGCAGCTCCCTGTTTAGATCCAACAATTGCCGAGATTGCAGGGAATTATCCGCGAGAACCCAAAACATCCTATCCACCTTGGTATCCAAATGTCGGTTAAAGTCTCCCCCTATAATTGTATGACGCCTTTCAAGGGCCCATCAAGCTGGAGAGCTCATCCGTTAAAATTGAGGTGTGTACTGGGGCAAGATGGAGAATGGGAAAAATTTCTGTCTGCACGAGTTGCTCCTTCTTCTGAGGTATTTTAGGTGGTGGAAGTGATTTCCTCGAATTCCAGGAGCAGCACTTACCGTTTTATATGCTGTTGCATTGTTTTGGAATTTTGGGGAAATGTCAAAACAACAGCAGTTTTGAAAGGAAAAGTACAGAGAAAGAAAGACATGGTGCGGACAGTGCAGGTGTTAGAGAGATAGAACCTGCACATTTACTGCTTTTGATGTTTTTGAACTCATGGATCGCTGGACATCGGAGTGTGCCTGGGAAAATTAACAAACAGTGAGTTTCACGACTAATCTTGGAGAAACCTGTTTGGGCGAAGTTGAAAACACAGAATCAGATAGGTTAATCGTTGTTTTAGTCTGTCCAATAGAAAGGCTGCAGTAGTGAGTGAAGTGGGATCTTTCTTGATTATGTTTTTGGAGGTTAGACCCTTAATTAAATTTAAAATATAAGCCATAACTACTAATTTAACCTGGTGTAGTGTTTGTAGAGGAATAAGACGGTGTTATTTTCTGGGTCTGTAGATTGTGAAGGAGCAAAAATGGCCTTTGCACTGATATGTACTTCTTGTCACATGTGGGAGTTTAAAGAGAGTTTAAGTTTTACTGCGGATTATATCTGCCATAAATGCTGTTGGATGTGAATCTTATCTAATCGAATGGATTGGTTGGAGAGGCAATTAGAAGCGATGAGGAATTTGCAACAGCAACAGTATGTGATGGATGGCAGTTATAGGAAGGGGGTAAAGTCTCAGTTACAGTCAAAAAATGGGTTTACTCCAGGAAGGGTAAGAGAGGTAGGCACTTAGGGCAGGAGTGTTTTGTGCATGTGCCCATATCAAACAGATATGCTGTTTTCCAAAATGTAGGGTGTGATGGATTCACAGGAGAACGTAGCACGGACAGCCAAGTTTCTGGTATTGAGACTGGCTCTAATGCAACGAGGGGTACGCCAGCTTCCAAGAGATCAATTCTGTTCGAGGATTCTGTAGTCAGAGGTACAGATAGGCGTTTCTGTGGTCAGCAGAGAAAAAGCAGAATGGAGTGTTGTTTCTGTGTTGCCAGAATCAAGGATGTCTCAGAGAAGGTGCAGAATGTTCTTACGGGGGAGAGGGGTCAGCAAGAGGTCATTGTCCACATTGGAACCAACGACATAGGAATGTGAAAGGCTGATATTCTGAAGAGAGATTACAGAGAGTTTGGCAAAAATTTAAAAAGAGATCCTCAAGGATGGCAATATCTGGTTTACTCCCAGTGCTACGAGCTAGTGAGGGTAGAATTGGAGGATAGAGCAGATGAATGCATGACTGAGGAGCTGGCGCATGAGAAAAGGATACACATTGTTGGATTATTGAAATCTGTTGTGGTTCTGTTTGCCGAGCTTGGAATTTGTGTTGCAGACGTTTCGTCCCCAGTCTGGGTGACATCCTCCGTGCATGGGAGCCTCCTGTGAAGCACTTTTATGATGTTTCCTCTGGCATTTATAGTGATTTGTATCTGCCGCTTCCGCTTGTCAGTTCCAGCTGTCCACTGCAGTGGACGGTATGTTGGGTCCACGTCAATATGCTTTTTGATTGAATCTGATTTCCCTGGCTGTTCTCTGTTTAGCTGGTCCTATAATATTAGTGTTGTCCCAGTCGAATCATGCTGCTTGTCATCTGCCTGTGTGGCGACTTAGGATAGCTGGTCATGTTGTTTCGTGGCTAGTTGGTGTTCATGGATGCGGATCGTTCACTGTCTTCGTGTTTGTCCTATGTCGTGTTTTGTGCAGTCCTTGCATTGGATTTTGTACACTACATTGGTTTTGCTCATGCTGGATATTGGGTCCTTCGTCGTAGTGAGTTGTGGTCTGAGTGTGGCTGTTGGTTTGTGTGCTGTTATGAGTTCTATTGGTCACAGTAGTTTGGCTGTCAGTTCAGAAATGTTTTTGATGTATGGTAGTGTAGCTAGTCCTTTGGCTTGTGGCATGTCCTCATTCCGTTGTCTTTCCCTTAAGCATCTGTTGATGAAATTGCAAGGGTATCCGTTTTTGGCATAGGTGTTGTTCTTCCTCGTTTTGCAGTTCTGCTGTACTGCAGTGTGTTCTGGCCCTTTTGAACAGGGTCTTGATGCAACTTCTTTTGTGTGTTTTAGGGTGATTGCTTTCGTAGTTTAGGACTTGGTGTGTGTGTGTGTGTGTGTGTGTGTGTGTGTGTGTGTGTGTGTGTGTGTGTGTGTGTGTGTGTGTGTGTGTCTTTCTTGCATGGTGGCCCAGGCTTGAAAGGGCCGATGGCCTACTCCTGCTTTTAGTTTGTACGTTCTTATGTAATGGGTCAACGTGAAATGGGAATCATTTTTGAGAAACTGACTGATAGACGCATACAGAGAAGAAATAAATGCAATGCATTTAGATTTTCAGAAAGAGCTTGATAAAGACTATGGTCTTGTATGCAAACTCAAATGTCACGGCATTGGGACTAAAATATGAATATGATTTTAGAATAGGAGAACTGACACGAATGAGTGAACAGGAATAAAATAATCTGTTTTGAAGTTGAAGGATCATGGCGTGACGTAGGGATCAGTGATTGGGCTCCAGCTATACTCAATGCATGTCAAATATTTAGTTGAGAGAATCATATGCAATATTTCTCAGTCTGTTGACAGCACTAAATGACGTCAGATTGTTAGTGGGCGAGGAGGACTTTTAAAAAAGAGCTCCAAAGTGATTGAGACAAGTGGAGTGAATGGGCAAATACATGGCAGATGACGATCAATGGGGGTGGATGTAACGGTGTGTACTGTGATAACTACAATAGAACAGCAACCTATCATTTGAGAAAGGATTGGATGAAGCATGTTGGTCTTTAAAGGGATTTATGTTTTTTTTTCTTTTCCTACTGCGTAGCACTCCGTGTCCATGCAGAGCAGTGAGTTCTGAACCCAGAAGTCAATACTGGGAATGGCATTGGCACGCTGACCAGTGTACACAAACCCACCACGTGGGGGGCTTTAACATTGAAAAGGATCTGTATCTCCTTGTACACCAGTCACTGAAAGCAATATTGCAAGAGCAGAAAGCAGGCGGGAAGATAAATGGTGTGTTGACCTTAATTTCTAGGGGATTGATGACTAAAGTAAGGGTGTCTTACTGCAGCTGTACAGGGCCTCGGTGAGAACCCATCTCGAACCTTGTGCAATATTGTGTGCAGTATCGGTTTCCTTGTCTAATAAGGGACAAACTTGACATTGAGGGAGTGCAGTGAAGGATGACCAGACTGATCTCTGGGATGACAGGCTTGTTGTGAGAGCAGAGTTTGGGGCGATTGGGCCTTTATTCCATGGGATTTAGGAAAATGAGTGGAGATCTCTGTGAACCATATAAAACTCTGACAGTGTGAGACATATTGGAAGTAGGGATGATAATTCCCCTGATTGGGACGTCTAAAACAAGGGGCCAAAGTATTAGGTACAGACAGGCCACTCTGCATTGAGATGAGAATAAACGTCTGCACTCATTGACGAGAGACTCTGGGGATTTCTCTCCCACATAAGCTGTGGAACACAAGGCACTGAATATGAGTAAGGATTTTGCGATACAAAAGGGAGCGGGAGGCATCTGGATAATTGCGGCTGCCACAAGCTTTCAGATGTTAGGAAGTAGGACTGTGTTTCCCACTCCCTTTTCCGATCCAGAGGCTGGTGCTGGAAGTTCTATCAGTTTTATCCTTCCAAACCTCGGAGCAGTTTGAAACAATTTCGTGTCTTGCTTTACCATTTTAGAGATCATTGAGAAGTTTATCACATGCCTGTGTGTGTAGAGTATCGTTCAGGCCAGACCAAGAATGCATGGAATTCGCCAGGTCAGAATTCCCTTCTTGAAAGTACATAAGTTGGAGTTTGCAATCGACATTGATGTCAGCATCACCGTTACTGATACCAGATTTTAGGTCTCGATATTTTATTAATTGTTATTAACTTGCAACAGCTGCCAGAGCATTAGCCTGGTCTGGATTAGTAATCCAGTGACAGGTCCACAACAGCACCATCTCCAGATAGGGACCTATTGGAAACTACACTGAGCTGATTATTTCTGTGCTGTTTGATATGTCTGTCAAAAAGAACTTCTACCAGTTTCACTATCGTGATAGGACTGATGGGGTAAATGGTCAGATTGTAATTATTCTCCTCTTTGGGGACTGGACATAGTTGAGTAATTTGCCACATTGCCAGGGAGATGTCAGAGTTGGAGCTGGAATGAAACAGCTTCCCCAGGGACACGGCTTGTTGTGCAGCACAAACCTTCAGTCCTATTGCAGGAATGGTGTCAGGGCTCTTTGCCTTTGTCATATCCATTATGTTCACCTGTTTCCTCATGTCACTTGCAGCAAATCAAATTGATTGAAGACTGGCATCCGTGATTCTGTGGGCATCATGGTGAGGGTGAGGTGGACCATTCACTCAACACGTCTGGCGGAGTATCTTGCCAAAACTACATCATTATCTTTTGCACGGATGTAGAGGACTGTTCCATTATTTAGGATGGGAATAATAGTGGAGCCCTCTCATCCATGAAATTGTTTAACCGTCCATCACCATTTATGGCTGGATGTGACAGTACAGTTGGTTTGTTGGTGTTGTGATCATTACACCCTGTCTATCAGATGTTACTGCTGCTGTTTGGATTGCAAACAGTCAATTCTGGTAGCTTTAACGGGTTGTCATCAGGTTTAGGTACACACAATTGGGACACTGGGACGTTCACCTATACATCACTGAACCATAGATCAACTTGGTTGGAATGGTAGATTGAGGGATTATCCCAGGAAAAATGTTACAGATTGTGTTTGAATTTAATTCTGCTTCTGCTGCTGCTGTGGTCTGCAGAACCACATCAATGTCAGGAATACTCTATTTAAGAAAGTTTGGAGAATTAGATCATTTAAAGTCTTTGCAAGATGAGTTATGACTTGGAAATAAATTGAGTGCAATGAAGGACTAGTGATGAAGGAGGAATGAAAGATCCATAGACTCTTAGAAACTTACAATATGCAAACTGACCTTTCGGTCCAACTCGTCCATGCACCCCTGGTTACATAAACTGAATGATTGCTATTTTTTCTTCTTTTGGCACAGACCCCTCCAAACTTTTCCTATTCAGGTACGCATCCAATTGTCTTTCAAATGTTGTAATTGTACTCCCCAATGCCACTTCCTCTGACAGCTCGCTACATATACACACTACCCACTGTGAGAATCAACGGTCCCTTAGATCTCTTTTAAATGTCTTCTCTCTCACCTTAAACTTATCCTCTCTGTTTCTGGACACACCCACACGGAGGACATGATCTTGTCTATTCATCCTATCCACGCCTCTCATGATGGAGTAAAGGTTACCTCTCAGCCTCCAACACAAAAGGAACAAAATCCTAGCCTATCCTTATATCTCAAAACCTCCCGTCTCCGTCACATCCATTTAAACATTTTTCTCCTTCCCAGTTTATAACATCCTTTCTATAGCAGGGTAACAAGAATTGCTTCAAATGTGGCCTTACCATTCTCTTGTAGAACCACAACATGATGTGCCAATTCCTGTTATCAATGCTCTGACCGAGGGAAGTCAGCTTTCTTCCGCCTTATTCACTGCCCTGACAATCTGCGACTCCACTTTCACGGAACTGTGTACCTGGAATCTCTGTTTGGCAACACTCCCCAGCGTGCAACCATTTTCTGAATAAATCCTACACTCGTTTGTCTAACAAAATACAACATCTTACATTTATCTGCATGAAGCCCCATCAGCCAAACCTCAGCCCACTTGTCAAGTAGATCAAGATATCTTTGTTCTCTAAGATAGCCTTCTTCACTATCCAACATAACTCCAATTTTGGGCTTTTCATCTCCAAATTACTATCCACGGTTCCAAAGTTCTCATCCAAACAATTTACAAAAACAATGAACAACAGCAGCCTGGTCCTTGTGGTGCAATGCTGGACGCAGGCCACCAGTTGGAACAGCAAATCTCTCCCGCACCGTCTGTCTCCTACAAGCCAGTTTTGCATATAATTGGATAGCTCTCCCTGATCTCCTGTGATCTAACCTTATTAAATAGACGACCATGTGGATCATTGTTGGGCCTCACTAAGGTCCACGTAGACAACGTGTGCTGCTTTACATTCATCTATCTTCCCGATCACCTCTTCAAAAACTGCAACCTAGTTTGTGAGACATGGATTCCCAGACATGAAGCCGTGCTGAATATCCCTAATCAGTCCTTGCCTTTCCAAATGCATGTAAATCCTGCCTCTCAGAATCTCTTATCCCACCTTGACATTAAACTCACTGGTCTGTAGTTCCCTGGGTTTTCCTTGCAGCCAAATTACAAATAATGTAACGACATTACCTGTCTTACTGTCCTCCAGGAACTCAACCGTGGCTGTCAATGATACATATAAGAAAGTCAAGAGAACTGCAAGTTTCCTCAACCAGAAACTCAGACAGTAATTTGCTGGAAAAGCTCTACAGGTCTAGCAGGATCTGTGCAGAGAAATCCGAGTTAATATGTTACAACACGCGGGAAAACCCACACCCCACCCTACGCTAATTTAAATTTGCAACACAGAAAAGATTTAATCCGTGCTGTAATCTGCAAAAATTCGGAAGGCCAATAAACATCCTAAAGGTCACTATTTAAAATAAAAATTAACAACGTCTTTAAAAAAAGTCTAACAGAGAATAATTAATTAACAGTTATTTGCAGCTCCTTTTCCTGACCTATCTTTCACTTTCCCTTCTACAATACTGATCCGATAAACCCCCTCCCACCCCCCTCCTATTAAGATAGACCAAAACATACAAATTTCAGAACCAGCCAGCTGTCGAATCTTCTCTTTGTATCCTCCTCTGTCTTTGTATCTTCTCCTCAGAGTTTCTGCTTCACAGGTCATTGATAAATGACGGTACATTTCGGAGAGCTATTCTCCAGACAGTCTGCAGGTATTGGTGGCGTGGCAGTTCTCCCCCAACTTTTCTTTTTTTTTGGCTTTATACCCAAAGCATCGGGTCATTTCATTCTTTTTAATATTGTCAAAATGCAAAATTCAAACTCGAGTGTAGTTTAGTTTCTTGGGAGATAATTTAAACAGATTGATCAAATTTGATTTCATTTTTTTGTCTCATAGTATCCCAGGTACTGCCAGCTGCTGGATACATGTTACATTGTAAATTTTCCAGAACTCACTGTGTTTGTAAATCCTTCAACTCTCTTAAAGGTGCAGTACCCTTTATACGTTCATAACACCTTCTCTCTCAAAAAGAGCCATCATAATTAAAACACAGTCTCATTTGTTTTTTCTATTCTTTAAACACATTACTATAACATACAGATGACTTAAATCTAAGTTCACTTAACTTCTTCCCATATACCTACATTTAACATTGGATAAATACAAATCTCGTCTAAACTTTATCAGTTAAAACTGTGAGAACACATCTGCGATTACATTCTTACGACACACTAGATGTATAATTTTTAAATTAAAAGTATGTAACATAAGGCTCCAATGAAATAGCCTTTAAAATGTTCAAAGAATATAATCAGATTGGGATCCGTGCACACAACTGTCTCCAACACGCTGTTTGTGAGTACACATTAAAATGTTATAAGGCTTGTTCCAAACTCAATAGTTCTTTCTCAGTCATGGAATATTTTCTCTGGTGGATGTTGAGTTTCTTTTAAAAGTACAATCCCATTTCATTGTCTTGTAGCAGTATAGCTCCAACTCCCATGTCACTGGCGTCGATGGCAACTTTGAAAGTTTTTGAAACGTTTGGTGTATCTAAAACTAGTTTGGTGGTCAATATTCCTTTCTAATGGTCGAATGTCTCCTGGCGTTATTTTGTCCACCAAAACTTTGTGTTCTTCTTCAGCAAGTCAATTCACGGTGCCACTACACTGCTGACGGTTGGAACAAACTTCCGATAGAATCCGCTGACTCCTCGGGAGTGAAGCACCCCTTTCTTCGAGGTTAGTCATGGAAATTCCTGGGTAGCTTTTGTCTGTGTTCCATGGGTCAAATTTCCATGACCGATGTTTTGTCCCAAGGACATCAGGTCTGCTTTCGCGAATTCAGTTTTGTTTAATTTTATCACCAGTTTGGTTTCTCATATTCATTCAAAGAGCTCTGCCAACTGTACCACGTGATCTTTCCAGAACTTAGTAAAGATCATTACATCGTCTAAATGGATTGCACAGTTTATTATACAGGCCACAACTCTGTTCATGGATCTTTGGAATGTGTTGGGTGTATTCTTCATTCCAAAGGGCATCACTTTGAATTGATAAAGTCCATTTTGCGTTATAATTCAGAAATTTATTTTACCGTCTCTGAAAAATGTACCTGCCAGAAACCACAAATTAAGTCCAACTTTGTGATGTAACTGACTTGTCCAACTTTCTCGATACTCTCTTCCAATGTCAGCATTGGTTATAAGTCTGATTTTGTGAAAGTGTTGACCTTCCAATACTCCAACCAAAATCATTTACTCCCATCCGATTTGGGAACTAAAATGATTGGCGAGCTCCACTCGCTCTGGCATGGTTCGATGATGACCTCATTGAGCATGACCTCCACCTCCTTCTGGACATGTCTGGCTTTGAGAGGATTAAGCTGATAGGGGTGTTGATTTATCGGAATAGTATTCCATATGTTTACTTCAGGTACAATGACATTAGTACCCCCAATATAATTCTTACATATGACCTCATATTGCAATAACAAACTTTTCAACTGCGTTCTATGCTTCTGAGGCAGATTGGTTATGAACCAATTCCACTGCTCAAGGACTTCTACATTTTTAACATATTTTGAGGCACACCAAAATCCACAACATTTGGAATTGATTCCTCACTCTGTGGGGCAGAAACAAACACCGTTTCTCCAATTCTTTCCCTCCTCAACTTTTCCGGAGAGCACATTCATTTATAAGCCACATGAAGGGAATTCTGAATGTGGGAGTGGGTGACAGAGGTGCTAATTTCTTTACTGCCTGTGGCTTACCTATTATTTGGCATATATGACACGTATGCCAGAAGCTAATCATATCTTTGTGAATTCCAGGTCAATAAAAATGTTTTTGTCCCTTAGCCTGACTCCTTCGAACCCCTTGGTGACCTCCCACAGGTAGTTCATGTGCTACCCGTAACACTTCCTGTCTCTATGCTGCCGGCAACATAATCTGGTGCACCTTGGCACAATACTCCTCTGCACTAACCTATCGTAGTCTCCATTTCCGTTTTAGGATTCTATATTTCTGATAATAATCCTCAGGAATATCTCTGCCTCACTTTTGGAGTCCGCATCAACATATATATCTCTTATCATCTTGCCTATCTGTTGCAAATGCTTTCGACTTTCAGGACTAAACACCTTTGTCTGAACCTCTGTTTGTTCATGTTTGCGCTGCAACATTACGTCAAACAGGATGTCGGCTAACTGAACCATAACTCCTTCACCGTTGTCTTTAGTTTGTGCTTCGTTCTGTGACTTTGTGCTGGGATCTGGTTACTGTAAAGTCTGGGAAAATACCAGTATATTTCTGTTTTAACTCCTCAGTTTTTTTATCTTCTTGGGGCTTCTCCACAACGAGAGGTATCACTCCCAACTTGGATCCTGCTCAATCATTCTTGAGAACAAACTGGATTCCTGGAACTCATACTCTGTCAGTCACTCCCACGGTTACTTCCTCAGACTTGAGTAGGCTCTCAAACCTGATCTTATGGAGAGAAAAGCTAAATTTCTGTCCATCTATCTCACAAATTATGACACTCCCAGGTAACAGATCAGAAATATTGTAAATTTGCTCATCTCGTACTACCAGAAACTGGTTATATCCTGTATCTCTCCAAATTATAATTTATTCTCCTTCTCCTCCTGTTTCTTTCTGAGTAAATTTTCATCACAGAGGCGAATTCTTTATAGAGATCAGGTACTAAGTCCATACCCAGCCTGTACCTAGGCTGTGCACTTTCCTGCAGCTCTTCGGTTCTTGTTGATGTTTCCTTTAAGACTTTCACTAATGCTACTGTCTTACCTTCTTTTACCACATCTTTTCCCACAGTCCCTTTCTTAACGATCAGCACTATGATCATACATACCCCTTCTTATGGCAGTGAAAGCATCTTTTCCCAATGCCCTTCTGAAAATACGGGCACTGTAGTTTTCAAAGTCCCACTCTATTACAGTGAAATCACCTGAGGCCTTTCACCGCGTTTATATACTCCGGGACATCTTCTTTAACCTGTGGTAAACTCTTATTCTCTACTGTTTCTTTTACAATGTAGCATCTCCACATCTCCCAAATGCAATCCTTCACAGGACGGAATTCTGGTTGGAAACTTGTCTTATGCTGCAACATGTATTCATCTGCTAATTCTACTGCCCTTCTCAATTGCTGAACTCTCTGTTTCTCCATATGAATTCTTATCATCTCTGGAAGTGAGTTTTTTTCAATTCCTTCAGCAGAGAAATCTCCATTAGAGCCTCACAGGTCATATCTATCTTTGAAGCAAGCATCCATCTATCAAAACGCCTATGTTTAATTATTTCAAACTCAATGTAAGCCTGACCTGATTACTTCTTTATGGTTCTGTACTGCTGTCTATATGATTCTGGTACCAATTCGTGAGCACTTCAAAGAGCTTGGTTGACGTCTTGAGAATCTCGTGACCCCTCATTTGACAGCGGAGAAAATACCTCACTCGCCCTGCCAACCACATTAGTCCGAACTAGCGTTACCTATAAATCCTTGGGCCACTCCAAATGCCAAGCCAATTTTTCAAATGAGATAAAGAAGGCAGCAACATCTTTCTCATTAAAATGTTGCAGAGTATTGACATAGCTGCATATAACACTACCGTCTCTTTTAATCTCAATCTTTTTATTGTGACTTTGCTGACCAAATCGCAACTTTTCATGTTCAAATTCTCTCTCTTTTTGGTCAGCTAATAACCTGCTCCTTCTCTTTTTCTCTCTGTCCGTTCTGTCTTGCTTTCTGTTCTTTTCTCTTTTTCTCTCCCTTTGTTTATCTTTAAACTTATTTTTCCTAAATTGTAATTTAAGTTTTCTTTTCACACACTACTGCACTTTTCTGTGTTTCTGACACACCTTAGTATGTGAGAAATTCACATTTCAGCTTTACTTTTGTCCTTGATTAAATCCAAATTTAACTTCCTTGCTAATTCTTAAAGTTTGGCCTTTATCTTTCCTTCTAAGATTTCGTGGCAAATTTGAGAATCATCTTCAAACCCCTCTTAACTTTTTAACAGCCAGTTATCTCACTTTTAATTTAAACAAACACACGTCATCGGAATTAAACTAGTTGTCTCATTGGCGTTTTACTTAAAGATCTCAGACACGAACGTGCATATATTTAAATATACTTTGTTTTCTTTTCATCCCCAAAATCTATTCAAATCTGCTCAAATATCAGACTGGATCTGTCTAAACCTGTTCATATTGTGGACGAAAGCCCCTAAGCTGTTACGACACAGGGTTAAACCCTCACTTGATTTAAACCAGCCACACAAATAAAATTCACCTCATGCCATAAACTGTTCAATTTCGAGTGGCAAAGATCCATTTACAGAGGTCACAATTTAAAGTAAAATTAGCAATTTTGTTATTAAGTACAACAGGGAATAATAAAAGAAACAAATATTTAGAACTTCCTTCGGTTAAACGTATCTTTTACCTCCCACTCTACAATACTGTTGAGATAAAACAGCAAAAAAAGGGTTTACAAAAATTATCACGTTTCAAAACCAGTCCGCTTTGTCGATTCTCCTTTGTAGACTGTCCTCTGTAGAATTTTCTCTCGGTTGGCATTGATGTTCTGCTGTACAAACCTCTTATAGGCGGTACCTTTCAGAAAGTCCTTCAGCTCACAGTCTATCTTTCTGGATTCCCTTGGCAGTTCAAAATCCCCAGTTTTACAACTCTAAACATCGGGCCATTTCATTGATTTTGATGTCATCATATATTTCAAACTCCATTTGATTTCAGTGTGTTGGGTCAAATCTTAATCTGGCCGGATTTAATTTGCTTTTTGTTTTGTGGCAACTCAGCTATTGATTTCACAGTCAAATGTTCCATTTACCTTCTTTCAGAACACTTTGTGCCAGCTTCCAGCCTCTCTTAAATGTAACATATATCTCTACACCTACATAACAATAACTTTTATCTGCCCTGCATAACTTTCCATCAATTTAGTAAAATCACATGGTAGTCTTTTCTGTTCCAAAAAGCCCCATTTTCTCTATTCCTTTACTTAAATCCATCTTTCCAATTATCATTCCAATTACTTACAATGTTACTAGTATTCTTTGACAAATAATTCCATTGTGTGTGTGTGTATGTGCATATTTGTGTGTATGTGTATGTGATTGCATGTGTGTGTGCGTGTGTGTGTGGATGCATGTGTGTGTATATGTGTGCTTGTGCGTGTGTTTTGTGAATAATTCTTTGTAATTGGACTGACATCAAAGAATGAGATGTTATCACATTCCCATGTGAAAGAGTAAACGTGCAACGTTTCTAAGCTTTCTGATATCAAAACAAAATGTAAAATATCTCCTTTATTCATGGTTGGAAAAGTGAACAAATCATGTTCACAGACCGAATGGCAGTAATGTCATGAACCTTAACTGGGATCATTAAATGACCAAATATTTAGTTTTCTCTTGAGAGTTTAAATTCAGCTTTATTTTTCAATTGTGTGATGCATACATTTTTATCAATATTCAATCAACATTGGTGACAAAACCAGAGTTTTCTGGAAATGCTCAGTAGTCCTGTCAGTATCTCTTGTGAGAAAGCTGATTCAACATAACGTAGAGAATGGGTCTGGGTTGTTTGTGTTTTGCCAACAGTGGTCAGCGATATGCCGCTTAGGTGCATTAGTCAGGGGTAAATGTAGAGTAACAGAGTAGGGGAATGGGTCAGAATGGGTTCCTCTGCAAAGGGTCAGCGTGGACGTGCTTTTTGAAACGGCCTGTTTCTCCACTGTAGGCATTTTATGATTCTATGATTTCTTCATACAAAGGCAGGTCGATACCAGGATCAAGAATGTCTCTGAGTATGCTAAGGGCGTATTGAAGTGAGAAGGTAAACAGCCAGAGGTCGTGGTTCACATTAGCACCAATGACATCGGTAAGAAGAGGGCAAGGTTGAAAGGCCCTGATAAGAAACTTCAGGGAGTTAGGAGTGAGTTTAAAAGCAGGATCTCCTGGGTTGTATTTTTGAGATTACTCCCCAGGCATGTGGAAGTGACTCAAGGAAGAGGAAGCTAGTCGAGTTGAATATGTGGCCAAGAGCTAGTTTGGAAGGACGGTTTCTGATTTTTGGATGATTCCGATCGCGTTCAGTGTATGTGGGAACGGTACATAAAGGAAAGTGTGCACTTTAACTGGAGCCGCCCCACCATCCTGGAAGGGAGGTGTGATCGCGCTGATTTAAGCTAATGATACAGGAGGCTTGGAACCAAAGCAGCAGGTCAGAAACTGAGCAGAAAGTAAAGGTTTGTCAAATAAACATGCAGAGCCATTTTAATGATCTTGCTGAGGGAACCTATCACAACAACTTTAAAAATGTGAGTTGCAAGTTGGAGTAAATGATAGGCTCACTGTTATCAGGGATCAATAAATAAGGATGGAGCGCCTGTGCATATTAGTATCAAAAGAGAAAGATAAATCGATAGAACTTTTGTTAAAACGTTTTCTAACTAAATGTGTGCATTATTTGGATAAAATGAATGAGCTGATAGCGCAAAAAGGTATAAATAGGTACGGCATGGTGGGCATGACTGAAACGTGGTTACATGAAGGCCCGGACTGGAGTGTTAAATGTCCAGGCTACCCAGTATTCAGACAAGAAGGAACATCAGATGGAGTCTCTGTATTCGTTAAGGATTATGTCAAGGCTGAATTAAGAAATGATACTAGCACGTGGGACAAAACTGATGAATCAGTCTGGTTTGAAATATAACACACTGAAATAAATCTATTGGTAGGAGTATTTCCAGCCCACAAACTACCCCCTCCCCTCCCCTCCCCACGACAAATTACTGTCAAAGTAGGGAATAGCATGAACCAGGATATAACGATGGCTTGAGACAAGAGCACAAGAGTGATTATGGGAATGTGAGCATGCAAATTGACGAGATTAATCAATTTGGCAAGGGGAGCCTCAAAGAACGATTCGTCTATTACATGATGGATTATTTCTTTGATTAACATGTAGTGGAAACAACCTGAGAACGGCTTTGGTATTACGTAGTAAAGAAGGAGTGATAAATCATATTGTGGTACAGGATCATCTTAGAAAGAGTGACCACAACATGTTGGAGATTCAGATTCAGACTGTAACACCGAAGACACAGCCACATAAGAGAGGTTTAGGGTTGGACAATGATACTTTTACTGGCCTGAGGAAGGGATTGGCCTGAGTGGACATGTCAAAAAGATTAAAGTGCAAGACATTTGAAGAAGAGTGGCAACTACTTAGGAGATAGTCAAACCCCCTCAAATAAAATGTAATCCTGAGTGGAAGAGGAATTGTAAAAAGGTGAAAAACAATCCATGTCTTAACAAGGAAGTCAACAATACCATGAATGTTCTTGTCTGGTAGCATTATCGCTGACTGCTAATCCACGTAATGTTCTGGAGACATGGGTTCAAATGCCACCACAGCAGATGGTGGAATTTAAATCCAATAGGAACCTGGAATTAAGAGTCTATTGGTGGTAATGAATCCATTGCTCATTGTTGGGAACACGCATATGATTCATTAATGTCCTTTAGGACTGGAAAACACCATCCTTACCTGGTCTGACCTACATGTAACTTCCAACCCATACAAATTTTGTTGACGCTTAACTGCCCTCTGGGCAATTAGAGACAGACAATGAGTTCTGTCTAACCAGCGACACGCTCATCCTTTAATGAATTAAAGAAAAATACTTTACTTGTCAGCAAACGACTACTAAAAACAAAATCAAAATGGCTTCGAAGGAAACAGAGTAGAAAACTTAAGAAATAATAAAGAACACCTCCGAGTTGAAAAAAAAGTAACAGAAATGTTGGACTTTGAGAGGATGAAATGGCGAGGTAATAATGGGAAACTCAGAAATGGCAGAGGTAAAACCAACACTTCCTGTTTTCACAGTGCAAGATAATTTATTCCCAAAATTTAAAACAGCAATGTATCATGATGGAAGTACGATGACGAGGAAGAAGATATTAAATGTATTGATGGGATTATAGGAAGGTCAGACCCTCAGCCTGCAGTCTATCATATTAAAGGAGATAACAGCAGAAATAGTGGATGTGTTAGTTAGGATATTGAAAAAATCTTTGGATTCTGGAACGGTATGAAGTATTAGAAAAGTAATAACGTGCAGATAGGCAAAATTTCACGAACTATAGGCCAGTGAGTTTAACCTCTGTAGGGGGAAGTTTCTGCAGTCAACAATAAAGTAGGAAATAACTGAACACTTGGAAAAACAAAGATGGATTCACCATGTCAGCACGGTTTCATGGTGGGCAGGTTGTGCCTGGCATACCTGCTGGAGTTCTTTGAGAATGTAACCCACAAGCTGGATATTGGGAATGCGGCAAATGCTGTACATCTGAACTTCAGAAGGCGTTTGATAAGGTGCTGCAGAAAGGACTGATCTAGCAGGTTAGCTCGGAGGGGTTAAGGGTAGAGTATTGAATTGGATGGAGGATTTGCTGACTAACAGAAAGCAGAGCATTAGGATAAATGGTCTTTTTCTGGTGAACAGAAACTCGTGACGATTCAGTTCTCAAACCTCAATTGAATGCAATCTGCCCAAGTGACCTGGAAGGAGAGAGAGAGTGTAGGAAATAAATTCACGGATGGTATTCAACTAGGTTTTCAAACAGGCTGTAATGAGGAGCTAAAAGGTTTACAGATGAATACTGATAGGCTTAGAAAATGGGGCAGATTGCTATATCTGGCAGATGGTGTTTAATGTGGATAATTGCACAGTGGAATTTCCTACCGCCATTCCTAATTTCTATTTTCTTGTTTGGTCCATCTACAATCCTTTGGATTTTATTCACTGTTGGTGGCTGGGGTAACAGGGGTCGAGGGGTTTGGTTGAGGGAGATGCAGGTTGCTCTGTGCGTAGGGAACATGACATCGGTGTGGAGAAAATACCGCAGTCAGGCTTTGTTGATTACGACAGCAGGCCTATAGCAGATGGCCTACCGCCTGATGTTAAATTGTCTGGAGTAAATCGTATCAAAATGTTGCAGTCAGAGAGACAGTCCGTAATTAACATGCCCATTTCGTAATAAAGGTACAAATGACCATTTAGATCAGACGTAAAAACTTGGCAATTCTTTTGAGATGTAATGACTATTTGGTGCAACTGCAGGCTGGAACTGAGAGATGGGACAACAAAACACGTCAGCATTGTTGCAACTTTATAGTTTCAATATTGAGTAAAAATATATTATTATCAATTCTGTTCGAAAGTGTCCACATTCTATATGATATGGAAAGTGTTTTGAATGCATTGTAGAAGAATGCAAACATTGAAAAGTATAGAAGAGGAAAATGTGAAGCGGATATAAGTCTTTAAAAAGGTCTGGGCATGTCAAGGGAACGGTCAAATATTGATTTGTGGATCATAGTTGGGAAAATGTGTCTGTGTTTGATCACATTGGCGAGTTGAATGGAAAAACTGTATTATTTCAATGAATCGATTGCAAAACTGAGGCACAAGGAACAGGGAACCTGGATCACAAAACAAGCCCTCTGCTTCAACATCAGATTTTTCAGGAGGCAATATAAATCTTGAAATATTTTAACACCAAATACATTTAGAAATAGGAAAGTTTTTCGACGTTTTACAGATTAATGGTGAGATCACTTTTACTTTAAAAGTGTCTCCTTATTATTGAACCTTTGTGTAAGGGGAAGATCTGTTCTCTGTTCACCCTGTCAAGACACGTGGGCGGCACGGTGGCACAGTGGTGAGCACTGCTGCCTCACAGCGCCATCTCAGGCGACTGACTGCGTGGAGTTTGCACGTTCTCCCCGTGTCTGCCTGGGTGTCCTCCCACAGTCCAAAGATGTGCGGGTGAGGTGAATTGGCCATGCTAAATTGCTTGTAGTGTTAGGTAAGTGCAGGGATATGGGTGGGTTGCGGGTCGGTATGGACTTGTTGGGCCGAAGGGCCTGTTACTTACACTGTAAATAATCTAATCTAACAATCCCTCATGTTAAACACCTCCATCAAGTGAAATCAAGTAAATCTGGCCTTTCTTCAGTTTGAGTACACTCTTGTTTGTTACTTCAGAAAGGTATCACGTTTATCAGGATCAAATTTCATCAGCGATTTGTCTGTCCACCTGAACAATCGGTTTCCTCCCTCCTGTACCATCACACGTTCCTCCTCACTGTGAACAACCAGCTCATCTTTGTGTCATCCACAACATTACTGATCATTTCCCCGAAACTCCATCCCTCCCATTCTCATCATAATCGTTTATGAAGTTCACAACCAGAAGTGGATAACACTTCTTCAGATGTTGTTCATAGGGAAAGCTTTGAGAATTCCATTCTCTTGCTTTTGCTATTTTGGTGAATTTGCAGCATGATGCAGTTGGGTTTTATTTTACAAGGGAGCCACAATTTTTATTTTGGACTTGGAGCTGAATTCTCCTTTTCTACTATCTGCCTCTGTATGTTTTATTAATTAAGCTTGTATGCAATTAATATTGAAATAGGTTTTGGTGGGTTTCACTGCAACATTTGTGTTCTACGTGGTCCTGGATAATTTTCATTGTGTCATTCCCTGCAATAGGCAGAGCTGAAGAAACTTTCCATCTATGACAGGCACAAATTCATCATTTTGTTTGTAAGAGCCGGAGTGACGCGATTCAAACAAATTCTACACATAGACTCACAACAGGAGTTCAAATCATATCGGCAAGTTCACCTTGAGCTAGAAACACTTTATTAAAACAGACGCTCAGTTTTCTTCATATTATAAAAATAGTTTCAAAAATGTTGTTAGAGCGGCATGGATCTTACAGCTGCTCCTGGGATTGCAGGCAGTTAAATATTTACTGTAGTTAAATATTTTTGCAGTTGATATTATATTTCATTAATTTAACATTATTTTTCTATTTTGTTTTATTTACATTCAAAACCAATCACAAAAGCAAAACAAACTCATGGTTTTCTTTCAACGAATATTTTTAAAAATAACTTCTTAAGGCTGGTTTACAAAAAAAGGAAACAGTCAATTTATGTTTGAAATGGTTTCTTTTATTACACGGTGAACGCTTTCTTTGTTTTGTAAAATTAATCAGTTCCTTTTTTAAAAAAAAATAAGGAGTTATACCTTCCTTCCGAAAAGCCCTACACATTTTCAGCTCCGGAGGACTCTACTTTCTTCTCGGAGTTTATTGAAGTGGAATACTTTTATTCATTTAATTAGCTAAATGGTTGATTTTGTATAAATTTTCTATGTATGATACGCATATGCATTTTTTTTTCAATTTTAACATTACTGTCTGTAGGTAATGAAAGTTAGCATAACGTGTCATAAAAAGTCCTGTTTTCGGATAATATTACTAAGGTCATATATAAGAGACAGAGAGGATGGCTGGAAGATTTAGAAAAAAATGTTATCCAGAAAGTAGTTCAAATGTCTCCAGTGGCTATTCCCCTATCAAAATGATTTTCAGCATTTAGAACAGCAGAAGGGCGTTGTCTTTCTGAGGAAAATGGAAGAGCAATCAATTATTGGACAGTTGGAATTATTCTTATGTTTAGCAGCGTTTGAGAAGATTTCGTAGAATTAGATTAGACTTACAGTGTGGAAACAGGCCCTTCGGCCCAACAAGTCCACACCGACCCGCCGAAGCGCAACCCACCCATACATTTACCCCTTACCTAACACTACGGGCAATTTAGCATGGCCAATTCACCTGACCCGCACATCTTTGGACTGTGGGAGGAAACCGGAGCACCCGGAGGAAACCCACGCAGACACGGGGAGAACGTGCAAACTCCACACAGTCAGTCGCCTGAGTCGGGAATTGAACCCGGGTCGACAGGCGCTGTGAGGCAGCAGTGCTAACCACTGTGCCACCGTGCCGCCCACAAATTGTTGCATCAGTGGACGTTTCTATCTGGGGCATCAACAGGAGAATCTGGGGCAGTGACTATTAATTTAGGAGGGTTTGTTGCTTTCCCTGTGCGAGGATTAAGATTGTTTCGAAACATTTCAAGCACGTTGCTAAAGGTGAGATTGCGTAGCCAAACATTATTGTAGATATTGGCAGGCATGAGTGTTTTTAGGGAAAGATTAAAGCAGTCCAGAGTGAACTTAAGAGGTGAGGTAGAATATTTTAAAAAGAACCTTAAAGCAATACTTCCTGATTTACTCCCAATGCCAAACCCAGCTGGGAAGGACCAAAGGGTTAAAGGAGAAAAATCAACAGCTGAAGAGCTACTGTGTTATTGAGGGATTTAGCTTTTTTGGGAAATTGGAATCTATTTTAAAATAGAAATGACATGTTCAGAATGGACTGGTCTAACCTAAACAGTAAAGCAACGAACATCTTAGCAGGGAGATTTGCTCATTCAATGTCGCGAGACATTATATTGATAAAGACGGCAAGGGAGGTATTCCAAGTAGCTGTACAAATGGTAGGATGGTTAGAGAAGTTTATGAATATGAGAAGAGCACGTCAATTAGAAAAGGAGAACGAGAGAGTCAAGAGTATATTGTAATTCTGAAGCACAAAATTGCATTTATTTCAATGTAAGGAAGGGTTGGATGGTGAAGAATTTGTCAAATATGTTCACGAAAACATACTTCACCAATATGTGGATGATTTTAACATAGAAGGAGCAAAACCATGTCTTCTTTTGTGCAAGAGGGAGGGCAAGTGACTGAAGTAAACGAGGGAATATTTTGGGTATTACAATCATAACTCTATTAGTTTCATAATGGTTATGGAAAAGAATAAGGCTTTTATTTTATTTTATTTAATTGGAGTACCATAAATGTTAAAGACATGGGACAAGGACACATCGGGTTTGTTTGGAGTAGACTGCTGGCAGGTAAAACAATGTCTGCCAAGTGGGAGGCGGTCAAAAGTCTGACGACTGGAGTTGAGAGGCGCTGTGTTCCAGT
The DNA here is from genome assembly GCF_020745735.1 of Hemiscyllium ocellatum. NCBI lineage: Eukaryota > Metazoa > Chordata > Chondrichthyes > Orectolobiformes > Hemiscylliidae > Hemiscyllium > Hemiscyllium ocellatum. The sequence goes on along the minus strand of NC_083443.1, from coordinate 1,375,076 downwards.
TAAAGTGAAGGGTTATGCTTGTAACATTAAGGAGCAATGGTCAAGTACAGTTATTGAACTTTTATTCCAGAATCAAAGGAAACCATACTTTATATATGGACAACTTTATTCAATTTAATCTCTTAGTCAATATAAAGAGAGTGTATGGCATTATTTCGAGAGAAATCAGGAAAGCAAGAATGCGATATGAGATAGTATGGACAGATAAGGTTAAGGATAATCCAAAGATATTGTGCAACAACATTAACAGCAAAAGGGTAACAGTAGAGACGGTTAGGCCTCTCAACGATCATGAATGATATCGATGTTTTGAATCCAGGAGATGGGGATTATAATCATCCCTTTCCTAGTGCATCAGACAACAGCAAACACAAAATATTGCCTGACCCTCACATTCATCCAGCTTGAACTCTATCTGTTATTTGTCAGTCTATTGACCCGTTTCATCAAGATCCTTTTGTATTCTTAGGAACCCTTCTTCACTGTCCCCTATGTCACCAGTTTTGGTGTCATCCACAAACTTGCGAACCATGCCTTTGATATTCTCATGCAAATCATTTACATAAATGGCAACGAAAACCTAGAACCATCCTCTGTGGAATACTGCTGGGCACAAGCATCCAGTCTAAAAAGTAACTGCCCACCATTACTCTCTGTCTCCTGCCATTGCAACAATTGAAAGTGCTGGGGAGAAACCCAGCAGTTCAGGTAGTATCGTAGCAGAAAAAATGGAATTAACTCTTTTTGAGTCCAACATAACTTGTTCAGAACTGATTCATCTAAGACTTAATATATTAACTCTGTGTCTCTGCCCAGATCCTGCGTCATTTGTTGCATTTCTCCATCATTTCGCATTTGTATTTCAGATTTCCACTATCTCTAATATTTTGCTTTTTCGTGATTGGTGTGGATGTTGACCCCGGTTATATTTGGGCAATATGCTCCATTCCTGTTCCCATCACTTGTGCCGGTGACACATGCATTACACTGGAGTCTGTTTCTTCTTTAAGTTCTGAAAATAAATGCAGATGTCATCAAAATGATTTTGATGCAAATGACATTTTAGAGACACCTACGGTTGATGGACAAATAGGAATAAAATATTAATTATGACATTGCATGCGCGTTTTAAGTCTAAACTTGTCTTCTCAGTCTCTGAACATTTTCACTACATTTTTCTGAATAATTTCAGCAAAGATGGTTGCCATGCAGCCCATCATCTCTGTACCAGCTCAGTATGAGCTGGATCCTCATTGTTCCTCTTCTGTAACCCACGGTAACCCAACACATTTTGTTATCTGTCTCTGTTTTTATTTCTGAATATCCCGTGCAGATATAAAGAATCTTCACAACCTGTATAACCTGTGTTTAAACAGTCTGTATATATGATATAATTCAACACATGTATAATTGTCCTGTTCTATTCACACTGTTGTTCAGAACTCCATGTAACAACATTCATCTGTTATCTTGCTCTGCAGTAGATTTCAGTCCATTTGTCAGAAAAAAGATGGCTGAATACTCGTGACTGGTAGATATTACTGTACTCCCCTCAGGTCTCCTCAGTCACTGGCGGAAGCCCTTTCTGTCTCATAGCCATTATCATATTCATTCTGTCACTGACTCATTACTTCATGACTGTTAATTATCAAGGTTATTGTACCTTGTTATGGACAGGGCCAACCCCTCAAAACATCCTGAAACACGCTTCCCAGACCATAATGTTGTCATTTGTTGAAGGGAAGTGTACAGTAGATATTCCCAGAGTGAGTTAACTGGTCTGACTGCCGACTTTTAAATAAACAGAATTTATTTACAAAAATAAGGTATGAAATACAACAAACTGAAAATATTGTACCTAAATAATTCATCCTATCCGAAACTGACAGGCAATCTACAATTATTGATGCTGATCCAAATTACTTACAACATTCAAAATAATCAAACCCCTGAGCACAAAGAGTAAGCATTACAAAAAAGAAGTTTACATGTTATGAAGTCAATGGGCTGAAGGAGGGGGAATGCGTCCAGTTTCAACAGAGAACCTGACTGAACTAACCCTCTAACTGAACTGAAATTTGCAATTGGAGAGCTCGCCGCATCCCTTGATTACAACAATTGTGTTTTTTACGGCTTGAAAGCCTTCTTTCAGAGGCATTATCTGTTCGGTTCAAAAAAGAAAAGAACCTCAAAGACTCATTCACAATTGAGACATTGTGGAACATTGGGCCATTTAGAGCTCTCTGAAAGCATTCAAAGGTAACATAACCTTGTAAAGAGACCACCTGTGTGACAACTCACTCAATATAAAATTGAATCTTCAATATCCAAAAATGGATTTAGTTTTCAAAACTTCCAAAAATAGTAGTTCGTACTCTCCAATGTGCACGTTCATTCATTTACTCTAAACATGCAAACATGCACAACTACATCCAGATTCAGTGTGTGGTGCTTCCATCACTGAGTGCCTCCAGTTGTCACTCAATTCTCAGCAATTCATTGGCAATCATGTTTTCAAGATCTGCCACGTGCACATTTTCCAAATTGAATGACAGTAACAACAAGCTTCAGCTACACAGTCTCGCATTTTCGTCCTAAGATTTCTCCAAAATACTTCATTGAGTTTTGATCAGTGTAAATGGTTGTCTCTGATATGTTACTTGTAATATAAACAGTAAAATGTTGTCGTACCAACACAAAGCTCACTGTCTCGTTCTCAACTGTTGAATATTTCTACTAATGAACATTCAACTTTGTGGAGGAATACCCAGTAGGTCTCTCTGTTTTTTCGTCATCTTCCTGCAAGACCCCAACACCGATATCCACATCATTTGCATTTAAATCCACCTTGAATGTTTTTGCATAATCAGGAGTGTCTGATCATGGGTAGTGGTTAACACATATTTCAAATGCCGTCAAATGCCTTCTGACAGTCCTCTGTCCACTGACACTTCTTGCCTTTCTTTAACAATTCAGTGAGTGGAGCAGTCACACTGCGAAAATAAGGCACAGACATTCGATAAAATCCACTTAGTCCCAGGAATTGCTTCTTTTGTCAACAGTATAGGAAATTCCCCAATTACCTTCACTTTTCAAGCTCATGGCATCGTTTATCTATGTGCAATACCATAGCCAAGGAAGGTGAATTTTGCTTTGTCAAATTCACTTTTGCCTAGGTTTACCACCAAGCCTGCCTTCTGAAGTCGATCAAACAAGTCCGATAGATGCTGTCGTGTTCCTTCTATGAGTCACTAAATATCACAAGGTCATTAGTGTACACCACAGGTTGGATAATCTGGCAACTTGTTGGTTAGTCCTTGAAATGTAGCTGGCACATTTTTCATACCAAATGTAAGTTGCTTGTCCCACATTTTCAATGCAGTCTTCCAACCATGGAATTGTGTATACATCAATCTTTTTAACTGCATTGACGTTACAATAGTCCACACATAATCGTTGGCTACCATTTGGATTTGGCAGCATGTCTTTGGGTGATTTCAAGTCACAGTAATGCACGTTGATTATGTCGTCTAAGTACATTCGATCAATCTCCTTCTGAACCTGTGTCAACTTTAGAGAATTATGCCCGAAAGGATGTTGCTTATTCGTAACAACATATCCTATAGCTGCATTATGCACAATTAGGTAAGTGTGTCCAAGTTATTATCTGCATATCTCCACATGTGATAATAATAACTTTCTAATCATTTCAATTTTCTCATGAAGGTTAATCAATAAATTATCCCAATTTTAGACAAGTAGCTTATTGTTCCCTTTAATTTGAGGAATTTCCAATTCAGAATCCTCTGAACTTGTATCTTCCTTCTATACCGTAATCATTCACAACTTCTCCTCTGGCTTTCCTTCCCTATCAAAGTACATTTTGAGCATTTTCACATGACATACACTGTGAGATTTCTTACTTTCTGGAGTCCCTATCAAGTACGTATCCTCACTCAATATCCGTTGTGTTTGATAAGGTCAACAAACCTGGCTTTTCAAGTTTCACCTATAACTGGAAGTAAAAGTAATACCTTACCACCAATCGCACAGTTGCAATTTTTTGAGTTCTTGTCCGCTTCCTGTTTTATTGAATGCTGCAATACTTTTAACTTTTAGCCAACTCCCCAGCATTATTAACCGTTCCCTAAAATTTGAGACCTAGTTCTAATGTGTGGCCTTTGAATTCTGATTTACTCATTTCTCCTTAATCAATATTAATAGTCCTCTCACTTAATGCCCAAAAAATAATTCAACTGGATTGAATTTGCTTTGTAAATTTGGTGCATTCCTGATCACAAAAAGCGCAAACGGAATTCCCTTATCCCAATGATCTGAATAATTCTGACCATAAGCCCTCAACATTGTCTTTCATGTTTAATTTCACCTTTCTCGTGTTTCCTGCAATTATGGATGACATGCAGTCGATTTGAATTGCTTTATTCCTAAGACTTCATAGTGAACAAATTTGACGTAAAGTTTGAACCTTGACAGCACTCTATCTCTATTGATAGTCCGTGTTTTTTTTTAAGAAAAGAGTAATCCCTTTGCAATTCCTTCAGCTGTGATACTGCACCTTGGGACGGCCTGTTGAAATCTAGTCAATGCATCCAGTATTGTTAACAAATACTAGTGCCCAACGTTTTGTTTTATTTCGGGGGCTTAGCCAATCAATTAAGAGTCTTGTAAAAGGTTCTTCAAATGCAGGAATAGTAAGAAAAGGCGGAGGTTTTATTATCACTTTTGTTTTTATCCAATTCTCTGCCATGTGTGACACGACTGGCAAAACTTAACTACATCATGTTGCAATCCAGGCCAGTAAAAATGTGTTTCAGTCTGTGTTTTCCTCACTCCTAAATGACTTCTATGTGGTAGCTCATGCACCATTCACATTACCTCTTTGCTGTATCCAATTGGCAATACGATTTGATGAACGTCTGCCCAATTATCATCTCCTTGAGTATGTGATAGTCTCCGTTTCCTCATTTGGACATCATTTTTAATGTAATAACATTCAGGGATACATTCAAAATTCCTAACGTATATGTTTTTTGATTAAACTTCTTTACCCTTTTTTTCTTTCTGCTGTAAAGCAATTAGTTTAAATGAGCTAAAATATTTGCATGATTCCCTGTTTGCTCAATAGTGTTTCCACAACTACGTGATGGAACAAAGTCTCTGTAAATGCCACTTCAGCTTCCTTATCTTTATATTTTTGAAATCTCCTGTTTCAATTGGTGACATTCGGGTTTCCTTACCCACATTCAGGAAACTTCCAGGATAAGACTCCTGCATTGCTTCAGTTGTCTCCACTGGCTTTTCAACCAGAGCAGGCAGCAGTCCTACTGGTGAATCAGCTGTATTTTTGCAAGGATAGATTGCATATCTGGAGCTGAGAGTTTGTCCAATACTCATACCACAATTTCTCCACATGTTTCTGGACACTCTGTCCACACTTTACATCATTATGCTTTTTGTCTCAAGGTGAATTCCCTTTACTAGTACCCTTTCTGGAAATAGTCCTTCTGGAGTATACATCTCCTGGTCTTTCAGCATCACAGACTAAGTGGATCTTGTATCCCTTAATATTGCATCGTCTTTACATGCCCTATACCCGTAAACTTTCTATTTGCAGGTATATTTTCCAAGCAGATCTGCCACTACCTCCTTAACAAACCTCTGGTCAGTTTAGACACTGTTATGCAGCTTTCTAGCATCCACTGTGTTTTCTGTTACCACTCCAACAAAATTTCCAAGCTTATCCTGTTTTCCTGCATCTATATTTTTGTTCCCTGAACCCACCAACACAGTGTTTTCATATGACATAATTTATTGTAATGAAAACACTGGAGCTTTTTAACTTCTTTGTTTCCTTCAAGTGTTTCCTTTTTTGCCTGTGCAAAGTTATCCTGATGATCTTCATTGCGATCTACATTTCCCTTCCAAGTAAAAATTTCTCTTTGTCCCAGTTTCTATCCCGCATGAACTGAAATTGATTCTAGAAGTCCAACCATGTTTTATGGACCAATTCATAATCATCAGCCTCTTTAGCTGCCAGTCTTGCCGTTTTAACTCTCTGCTCTTCTAAATGTGTTTGCACTATGTCAGGCAGTGAACCTTTAAACTCCTCCAAAGTAATTGTACCTCTCAGAGCATCGTAGGTTTACTGTATTTTTAAAGCTCTTTTCCAGCTATCAAAATTACTTTGTTTGATCTTTTCAAACCCAATATAGGTTTGACCAGTATCCCTCCTTATATTCTTGAAATGTTTCAGGAATGTAAGGAGGGATCCTGGTCAAACCTATATTGAGTTTCAAAGGATCAAACAAAGTAATTTTGATAGCTGAGGAAGAGCTTTAAAAATACAATCAATCCATGCTCTGAGAGGTACAATTACTTTGGAGGAGTTTAAAGGTTCACTGCCTGACATAGTGCAAACACATTTGGAAGAGCAGAGAGTTAAAACGGCAAGACTTGCAGCTGAAGAGGCTGATGATTATGAATTGGTTCTTTCTCTCCTGCTAAGCACATTCATTGTTTTGTCTTTCCTCTGCTAAAATTATTCATTCTTTTTCTTTCTCTTCTGATTTTAGCCGTAACTCAAACTGCTTCATTTCTGCTTTTAACTCAAGCTGCGTCATTCGCAATTGAGGTTTGCTCATCTCTCTAGATCCTGCTGGAGTTTCCAGCAAATTGGAATGCTGAGCTACTGCTGCAATCATCTCATCTTTCCTCACGTTAGGAGGTAGCTTCAACGCAAGCTTGTCTACTAATTCCCCGCAGCTTGGATTTATGTGCATTCTATTAAAAACCCCAAGGTCAGTTCTTCCACCTCCAAAACATCCTTGTTTCCTGCAAGAGTCATTGCGATCTGAATCTCTGTGTCCACACCAAATCAACACACAAAATAGGAGACAAAATAAGAGCAATTCCCTTCCAACTGTATCCCACTGTGCCGCCATATCTGCTATGTCTGTCCCGCTGGTGAGACAAGAGATACCCAGGGAAGGTGATGGGGTGTCTGGGACAGAGTCATACTCACAGAATCATACCTTGCAGACAATGTCAGGCTGTTGCTTGACGAGTCTGTTTATTTCTATTCACTGTTTCCTGCTAGCTGTCTCAATCTAGAAACATGTCCATATATTAGCCCTAATCCACTAAGATTTAATTTTGTAAACTGGGCTTGGCGCTTTACCAACGTTTTTCTGAAAATCTAAATGTATTACCTTCGTTGCTTCTCTTTCATTTGTCTCCCAGTCTGTTTCTCAATCATAATTCCTATTTCATAAATCTATGTTAATATTGTCTATGACCATTAATTTCAGTCCTATTAATTTCTTCTAAACCATTTAATTACTATGTTCTATATTTCATGTACTATATCATTTTCCCACACCAGACTTGGTTTTCCTAGTATTGTTAGAATGTTCTGTGAAGACAGAACTGAAGTAGTGGCTTCATAGTTCTGCCATTTCCCTGTTCCCCATTGCCCATTCTCTGTTTTCAGATTGTAAGGAAGCTGCACTTATTTTATCATACTTCTCACACTGACATGATTTACTAAGCTGTTAAAGTTCTCTCTTATAACATTTGTGAATATACTCTTTAGAAACCGATCAACTTCAGCTCCTCAATAATTGACCTTCCACACCATACACTCACAGGACTATAGACTCTGTGTCAACAGAAATACAGCACGACCTATATTGGTCCCAGTTTCCAACACCAGGCCCATAATCTGGAATGCTATGACAATTCCAAATGCTCGTCCAAGCACTTTTTTACCACACCTTCACATTGAGAATAACCTCCATAATTTTGAGTGGCACTATCCTTGTGCTAAATAAGACAGACTTAAACAGATCTAGCAGCTCAAGTCTGGGTTTCCATAAGGTGCTGTGGGTAAGCAATAGCAGCAGAATTGTACTCCTGCACACCCTCATGGCCTGGCATATCCCCTTCACAACAATTACCATCAATCCAGAGGATCAACCTAGGTTCAACGGAGTGTGCAGGAGGGAAGGAGAGGAACTTGGCACACTTGGCAATGAGATGTCTGCCTGGTGACGCTACCAAACAGGACAACGTATGCACAAAACAGGATAAGCAGGAAGTGATAGACAGAGCTAAGTGATCCCACAAGCAACGATCATATCTAAGTTCTGCAGTCCTTCCACTTCTGGTCGAGAAAAGCTGGGGGGTGGGGGGGGAGCAATTAAACAATTCACTGGAAGAAGAGATTCCACAAATAACGCCTTCCTCCATGATGGAAGAGCCCAACACTTCAGTGTATAAGATAAGGCTGATGCATTCGCAACAATCTTCAGTCAGAAATGCTGAGTGGATGATCCATCTCAGCCTCCTCCAGTGGTCCTCAGCGATTCAGTTACCAGTCATCAACCAATTCGATTCAGTCCACGCGATATCCAGATTCAGTTGGAGACACTGGATACTGCAAAGGGTACACATGCTGACAACATTCTGGCATTAGTACTGTAAACCTGTGCTCCAGAACTTGTCACTGCCCTAGCAAAGCTGTTCCAATACCGTTATGACAATGACATTACCCTATTATGTCAAATATTTCCCAACTATCCCCTATACATAAAAAGCAGAACAAATCCAATCCGGCCAATTACCACCCCATCGGTCCACTCTCGATCAGCAGTAAAGTGATGGAAGGTGTCAGTGCTTTCAAGCAGCACATGCTCAGATATAATCTGGTCAATGACGTCCAGTTTGGGCTCCCCCAGAGCCACTCAGCTCCTGACCTCATTAACTTGGTTCAAACATGGACAAAAGAGCTGAATTCCAGAGGTGGGGTGAGAGTGACAGCCCTTTAAAACAAGGCTGCCTTCGACCAAGTGTGGCATCAAGGGGCCTTAGCAACACTGAAATCAAAAGGTATCAAGGGCAAACTCCCAACTGATTAGAATCATACCTGAGACGGAGGAAGGTTATTATGGTTGATAAAGGTCAGTCAAATCAGCTCCAGGACAAGTCTGTAGGAATCCCTCAGACAGTTGCCTAGGTCCAAATATCTTCAGGGTTGCTTCATCAATGACCTTCCCTCTGTTATAATGTCAGAAGTGGGGTTGTTCGCCAATGATTGCACAATATTCAGCAACATTTTTGGCTCCTCAGATACTGAAACAGTCCATATCCAAAGGCGACAATTTCTGGACAGTATCCAGGCTGACACGTGGCAAGTAATATTGACGCCACACAAATGCCAGACCGTGACCATCACCACTAAAATACAATCTAATCGCTGTCCCTTGGCATTCAATGGTGTTACCATCATTGAATCCCCCAGTATCAAAATCCTGGTGGTAATCGTTGCTCAGAAACTCACTCTACTCGCCACATAAACACAGTAAATACAAGTGCAGGTGAGAAGCCGGGAATACTGCGGTGAGTAACTCACATCCTGACTTCCAAAAGCCTGTCCATTATCTGCAATGCATAGGTCAGAAATGTGATAGAGTACTGCCCATTTGTCTGGATGATTACAGCGCCAACAACACTCAAGAAGCTTGATAACATCCAGGACAAAGCAGCCAGTTTGCGAGTCGTTTCATCCACAATGCTCCACCATCAACGCTCAGCAGCAGCAGTGTTTTACTATCTACAAAATGCACTGAAATGATTCACCAAAGATCCTCATACACCATCTTCCCAACTCACGACCACGTCTATCCAAAAAGACAAGGGTGGCAGATGTATGGGAACACCACCATCTTCAAGTTCCCCTCCAAGCCATTCACTATCCTGATTTGGAAATAGATCACCGTCCCTTCACTGTCACCGGGTCTGAATCCTGGGATTCTCTCCCAAACGGCATTGTGGGACAGGTGGACTGCAGCAATTCAACAGGGCAGCTCATCGCCACCTGCTCAAGGGCAACTAGGGACAGACAATAAGTGCTGGCCCAGCCAGTGACACCCAAATTCACGAAATAAATAAATCACAAAAATAAAATTAACAGAGGAAGGTTGCTGAGGTATCGCATGGATCGGTGCTCGGGGCGCAGCTGTTCACAATATGCATTAAACATTTAGTTGCGGGAATCGAATCCCAGCCTGCTGACAGCACGAAAGGATGTGGGATTGTGAGTGGGCGAGGAGGTTGTAAAAAAAAGGTCCAAGGTGACTGAGACAAGTGGAGTGAATGGGCAAATACGTGACAGATGGACAACAAGGTGGGTAGAGGTGACAGTGTGTCCTTTAGTGGGAACAAGAGATTGGCAGCCTATCGTTTGAACCTTGTTGATCTACAAAGTGATGTATGCTTCTTTTTGTTGTTTCCTTCTGAGCAGCCCTCCGAGGTCCCTGCAGTGCAGTGAGGTCTCAACTCAGAGGGCAATACTGGGAATGGCATTGTCACGCTGCCCAGTGTACATAGACCCTCCAAGGGGGGAGCTGTAACATTGAAAAGGATCTGGATCTCCCTGTACATCAGTCACTGAAAGCAATATTGCAGGAACAGAAAGTAGTTAGTAAGGTAACTGGTGCATTGATCTTCATTTCAGGAGCATTTGAGTCCAGGAATAAGGGCTTCTTACTGCAACTTGTTGGGACTCCATCTCGAACATTGCACAGTATTGTGTGCAGTTTTGGTCTCCTTACCGAATAAAGGACAAACCTGATATTGAGGGAGTGCAGTGAAGGATGACCAGACTGATCTCTGGGTTGACAGGCTTGTTGTGGGAGCAGAGTTTGGGGCAACTGGACCTGTATTCGATGGGCTTTATGAAAATGAGTGGAGATCTCAGTAACATATATAACACTCTGACAGGGTGAGACAGATTGGAAGCAGGACTGATAATTCCCCTGGCTGGTATGTCTAAAACAAGGGACCAAAGTATTAGATACAGGCAGGACACTCTGCATTGAGATGAGAATAAATGTCTACACTCAGACACTGGTGACCCTGGGGAATTCGCTCACACCTGGTAGCCAAGACACTGCATATAAATAAGGATTTAGAGACAGCAAATGGATGGTGGGAGAGCAGGAGTACGGTGTGGAAATAATGGGCTAGTTACCATTATATTGAATTGGGTAGCAAACTCGATGGACCAAAGGGAGTACTGCATTTCCTATTTTATTGCTGCCCAAGGTTACTCACATTAATGGATATATTCATAGTGTGGGATAAGTCCATTGTGGAGATGTTTGAACATGAACTAGAATGGGTGAGGCTCAATGTGTTTTACAACCTCCTCCTTTACCGGTGTTTCTGTGTAATCTGTGGGAAAGTTGTCACAAACTCTCAGATGTTAGGAAGAACGTCTCTGCAGGATCGACAGGATTGTGTTTACCGTTCCCTTTTCCGATAACAAGGCTGTTGCCGGGTGTTCTGTCTGGTTTTATCCTTTACGACCTCGGAGCAGTTTGAAACAATAGATTATCTGGCTTGGCCGATTCAGAGATCAATGAAACGTTTATCATATAGCTGTGGGTCTGGAGTCACGTTTAGGACAGACCAGGAAAGCACGGGAGATTTACTTCCTGAAAGTCCATTGGGGAAGCAAATTCGTGTTTACAATCGATATTGGCTTCAAGGTCATATTACTGACATCAGATTTTGCATCTTAATACTTTATTAATTATTTTAAACTTCCACCAGCTGCCAGAGCATTAGCCTGGTCTGGATTAGTAATCCAATGACATTTCCACAACAGCACCATCTCTACATGGGGTCCTATCAGAGACAACACTGAGCTGGTTATTTCTGTGCTGCTTGACAGCTCTGTCGAAAAGAACTCTCACCAACTTGACTATTGTGACTGTCCCGAGGGAGTGGTAATTAGTCAGATTGTGATTATCTCCTCTTCGGAAACTGCACATAGCTGAGTAATTTTCCGCATTGCCAGGGAGATGTCAGAGTTGGAGTTGGAATTAAACAGCTTCCCCAGGGACACGGCTTGTTGTGCAGCACAAGTCTTCAGTCCTATTGCAGGAACGGTGTCAGGGCCCTTTGCCTTTGTCGCATCTACTGTGTTCAGATGTTTCTTCATGTCACGGCCAGCGAATCAGATTTACTGAAGATTTGCATCTGTGATTCTGTGGACATCATGGTGAGGGTGAGGTGGATCATCAACTTAACACTTCTGGCTGAGGAGGGCACAGATACTACATCCTTGTCTTTTACACTGATATGTAGGTCTGTTCCATTATCTAGGAAGGGGATGTTTGTGGATCCCTTTCCTCCAGTCATTTGTTTAATCGTCCATCACCATTTATGACTGAATGTGACAGGATTGCGAGCTTTGATCAGATTATTTGCTCAAGTGCAGTAACATTAATGGGTTAGTAACAATAGACAATAGACAGCAGGTGCAGGAGTAGGAGTATCCTGTTCCTGCCTTATCTCTATAACCATTCATTCCACTATCCTTGAGAGCTCTATCCAACTCTTTCTTGAATGAATCCAGAGACTGGGCCTCCACTGCCCCTTGGGGCAGAGCATTCCACACAGCCACCACTCTCTGAGTGAAGAAATTGCTCCTCATCTCTGTCCTAAATGGTTTCCCCCGTATTTCTAAGCTGTGTGCTCTGGTTCGGCACTCACCCATCTGTGGAAACATGTTTTCTGCCTCCAGAGTGTCCAATTCTTTAATAATCTTATATGTCTCAATCGTATCCCCTCTCAGTCTTCTAAACTCAAGGGTATACAAGCCCAGCCGCTCAAGTCTTTCAGTGTAAGGTAACACCGCCATTCCAGGAATTGACCTCGTGAACCTACGCTGCACTCCCTCAATAGCCAGAATGTCTTTCCTCAAATTTGGAGACCAGAATTGCACACAGTACTCCAGGTATGGTCTCACCAGGGCCCTGTAGAGCTGCAGAAGAACCTCATTGCTTCTATCCTCAATCCCTCTTGTTATGAAGGCCAGCATGCTATTAGCCTTCTCCACTACCTGCTGTACCTGCATGCTTACCTTACATTCATCTTGTACACCAGTACAAGAACACGCAGATCTTTCTATACTGCCCCTTTACCTAAATTGATTCCATTTAGGTAGTAACCTACCTTCCTGTTCTTGCCACCAAAGTGGATAACCATACATCTCTCCACATTAAACTGCACCTGCCATGCATCTGACCACTCACCTAACTTGTCCAGGTCACCCTGTAATCTCTTAACATCCTCATCACATTTCACCCTGCCACCCAGCTTGTCCAAATTTGCTAATGTTATTACTAATACCATGTTCTATATCATTGACATATATTGTCAGAAGCAGCGGTCCCAGTACTGATCCCTACAGTACCCCACTGGTCACTGCCTGCCATTCTGAAATGGAGCCGTTTTTCACTACTCTTTGGTTCTTATCAGCCAACAATCTTTCAATCCAAGTTAGCACTTTGGCCCCGATACAATGCGCCCTAATGTTGCTCACTAACCTCCTATGTGGGACTTCATCAAAAGCTTTCTGAAAGTCCAGGTGCACTACATCTACTGGATCTCCCTCGTCCATCTTCAGAGTTACATCCTCACAAACTTCGCGAACATTAGACGAGTATGATTTCCCCTCCATACATTCATGCTGACTCTGACCTATCCTGTTATTACTATCCAGATGTTTCGTAATTTCATCTTTTATAATAGAATCCAGCATCTTTCCCACCACTGAGGTCAGATTAACTGGTCTATAATTTCCTGCTTTCTCTCTCCCATCTTTCTTAAAAAGTGATATCACTTTAGCCACCCTCCAATCCGCAGGAACTGATCCTGAATCTATCGAACTCTGGAAAATAATCCCCAATGCATCCACGATTACTCGAGCCACCTCCTTCAGTACCCTGGGATGTAGACCATCAGGCCGAGGGGACTTATCAAGCATCAGATCTAACAGTCTTTCCAACACCAATTCCTGGCAAATATAAATTCTCTTCAGTTCAGGTCCTTCAGCCACTGTTACCTCAGGGAGATTGCTTGTGTCTTCCCCAGTGAACACACATCTGAAGTACCAATTCAATTCTTCTGTTATTTCTTTGTTACCCTGTTTCTGTATTCAAGGGCCCAATTTTAGTCTTAACCATTTTTTTGCATTTCACATACCTAAAAAAAACTTTTACTATCCTCCTTTATATTATTGGCCAGTTTACCTTCGTACCTCATTTTTTCTCTGTGTAATTCCTTCTTAGTAATTCTCTGTTGTTCTTTAAAAGCTTCCCTGTCCTTCGTTTTGCTATGTTATAGCTTTTCTCTTTTAACTTTATTTGATTCTTAACATCCCCGGCAGCCACGGCCACCCATGCCTCCTCCTAGGATCTTTCTTCCTTTTTGGAATGAACTGATGCTGCAACTTCTGCATTATACACAGAAATATCTGCCATTGTTCCTCCACTGTCATCCCTGCTAAGGTATTGCACCATTGAACTTTGGCCAGCTCCTCCCTCATAGCTCCATAGTTCTCTTTATTCAACTGAAAAATTTTCACTTCCGATTGTACCCTTTCCCTCTCAAATTTCAGATTGAAACTTATCGTATTATGGTCACTACTTCCCAATGGCTACTTCACTTCGAGGTCCCTGACCAATTCTGGTTCGTTACACAATACCAGGTCCAGAATTGCCTTCTCCCATGTCGGCTTCAGCACCAGCTGTTCTAAGAATCTATCTTGGAGGCACTCCACAAAGTCTCTTTCCTGAGGTCCAATACCATCCTGATTCTCCCAGTCTACCTGCATGTTAAAATCCCCCATAACAACCGTAGTAACGTCTTTGCGACAGGCCAATTTCAGCTCCTGAATTAACTTACATCTGACATCCAGACTACTGTTTGGGGGCCTCTAGATAACTCCCAAGAGGGTCATTTTACCCTTAGTATTTCTCAGCTCTATCCACACTGACTCTACATCCCCTGATTCTATGTCCCCCCGCGCAAGAGACTGAATATCATCCATAACCAACATGGCCACCCACCCCCTCTGCCCGTCAGTCTGTCCTTACGATAGCATGTCTAGCCTTGAATATTCATTTCCCAGGCCCTGACCACTTGAAGCCACGTCTCAGTTATCCCCACAATAATATCTGCCAATTTCCAAAAGAGCCTCAAGCTCATCCATTTTATGTCTAATGCTTCGTGCATTCATGTATAGTAATTTTAATTTGTTACTTCCCTCACCCTTCCCATCAACTCCTATTTCACTCAATCTTACAGCATGATCCCTTTCTGAGTTTTCTGCCTCATGGATTCAGTTGTCTTTCTTGACTTGCCTTCTTCTAACTTTCCCTCCAATTTCCTTCTTAAACAGCCAGTTTGTCTCCTCCCCCCCGTTACTTAGTTTAAATGTAGCGGTGTTACAGTAGAAAACCTGCCTGCCAGGATGCTGGTCCCTAACCTATTAAGGTGCAAAAGTCTCTCTTGTAGAATGAATAATTACCACAAAACATATCCCAGTGATCCAAGAAT
This sequence comes from Hemiscyllium ocellatum, assembly GCF_020745735.1. NCBI lineage: Eukaryota > Metazoa > Chordata > Chondrichthyes > Orectolobiformes > Hemiscylliidae > Hemiscyllium > Hemiscyllium ocellatum. Next base: position 1,359,647 of record NC_083443.1, on the reverse strand, counting down.
TTAAACCCTTGCTTCCTGCACCAATTCCCCAGCCACACGTTCAAGTCCATTATCTCCCTTTTTCTGGCCTCACCAGCCCGAGGAACGGGAAGCAAACCTGAGATAACCCTGGACGTCCTGATTTTCAGCCTTCTTCCTAGATCTCTGAAGTCTCGCTGTAGTATATTCCTCCTCTTCTTCCCAACATCATTTGTGCCGACATGTTCCACCACCTCTGGCTCTTCACCTTCGTCCTTGAGGATTTCCTGCACTCTGTCTGTGATGTATTTAACCCTGGCACCAGGAAGGCAACATGCCAAGCTGAAGTCCCTCTGCTGCTAAAAAAAACCCAGTCAGTTCCTCTCACTATGGAGTCCCCTATTACCACGGGCTCTGTGCGATGTCCGAATCTTCCACTCTGCCTCCATGCCAACTTTTGATTGACAGACCTGGCCATCTCGCGGACTGGCAGTGTCATCAGTCTCTACTGTTTCCAGAAGATTCAACTTGTTCCTGACAGGTACTGCCCCCGGGGTCTCTTGCACCTGTCTCCTCTCTGGCTTCCTCATTATCTGCTCTCTTCTGGTACGATTGGTGTAATAACCTCGCTGAAGGTCTTGTCCAGAAAGATCGCGTTCTCTCGGATGAGCCTAAGGTCCTCGAGTTCTTTCATCAGCGCTGCAATGTGCTGTCAGTAGTTGAACGTGCACACACTTTCCACACTTATATGAGCCAGACACACCAGAGTCGTTGACCTCCCACATCAAGCACGTAGCACACTGAACCAGTTGGGCAGTCATGTCTTCACCCTCTTCAACTGTGGCATAATCAAATAACAATTACTTACCTTCCTGACCGGATTTGCACTCCGACTTCTCTTCCGCCCAATTCCCGCCGCTCTCTGATGCGAGAAGACCGTTGGCGTCGAGGTAAGTTCTTGAATAACAATCACTTACCTTCCCTACCGGCTTTGCGCTCCGACTTCACTTCCGCCCGGCTCCCGCCGATCTCTGATGCGAAAAGCAGGTTAGGTTCACGTGGTTCTGACCCTGACATGTTCACCCACAGTCATGACTGATACATAGATCGTGTTGATTGTAATGGCAGACTGAGGAGATTACAGGTGGTGGTTGAATGGTATTCTGCTTCTCGTGCTGCTGTGGTTTACAGCACTACATGAATACGCAGTTTTGAGCTGCAATATCTGAAATTCAATTCTGCTGCCTGTCCCCTAGTTCACATCGAGACCCTTTCACCAATCAGCCCTGTACTCAGTGACCTACTCTGGTTTCTGATGTGGAAATACTTTCATTTTCATATTCTCATTCTGCTGAGGCCATGTTTCCAATCTGACACATTCTGTAAAAACATTTAACTGATTTTATTCAATTGTTTAATTCATCTGAACCTTTTTCCTTGAGTAATACCATCTTCTCTGTTTAAATTGAATGTGCTTTCCTCTGTTTCTCTCCCTGACCATGATTAATAGCTCGGCAGTGTTAATGATACCAGCCTTATGTAGTTTCAGAGCCAATGAATTCTCTCGATTCCCAATCATCTTCACCAGATTGTATGTTCTTTTTTCTTTTGGCTCGATGCCTTATCACTCATGGATGCCTTGTCCTCCCATGAGTATGTTTCATATATTTTTGGAAGAATTTCTGATATCCTCCGAATTATCCAACACAAATTCCTGCCATTGTAGCTCCGTGGTTTTCCCTGCTCGGCTCCCCTTCCAATTAACTTTAGCCAGGTCCTCCCTCATGTCTTTTTAGTGACATTGCTCAATTATAATCACATTACATCAAGAAGAGAGCCAACAGGTATGAATCGAAAGAAGGTGTTTTGAGAGATGGGACATAAAGAATAATTGGCAAATTTCTTGACTAGATACAAAGAGAGAATGAGAGAAAGGATTTAGGTGGGGACATGTGAAAAATGAGTAAACGAGATTATTGAAAGAAGTAGATGCATATCCCTCAATGTTTTGGCAATTCCTGTGTGCTGTGGTCCTTTGTACAGTGCATTTACAACAGAGTAATGTGTTCAAATGCTGGGTCTGATGCCAGAATTTTTATCTCCAATAATATGACAGGGACGAGCTTTGGAAAGAACCCAGCAGGACAATATATTGAAGTCCCAGTAGAAAGGGGATTAACTGAAATAAGTTGGGACACCAGAAGAAAGGATATATAACACACAACCTGATAAGAATGAGAAATTAGAGTAGAGAATTCCAGAAAAGGAGTGAACATTGCAAAAAGGGGAACATATCACTTTAGATGAGCATCAAATAATGTTTCATTTTATATATCATGTGCAACATTTTTCAACAACTGTGTCTCCGTTGTTCATTTATAATATGTTGTGCACATATGAAAAATATCTGCACATGCACACATTGATTAAACAATGCACACAAAATCATTTTTCTGCCATTGAAATGGTCCTGTTGTCGTGTTACCAGGATACATGAACACCAACTGGCCATCAAAAGACATGACCCACTATCACTATATTCCATAATACAGACAGAGAAGGGCATCACTTTGACGGGAACAACACACGCACATACCAATACACACAAGGACGTTCTCAGAGGAATGGCATTTTAACCAGAAGTCAATCAATAAACATATCAATTTAGATCCAATCTACCTTCTCTTGTAATAAAAAACAAACAGGAATGACATCACCCATCTTACGAAAGAAAAACCTATAAATAGAGAGACGGGACATACCACCAGCGCTTGAGCGGAGACTCTCACTGATGAAGTCACCTAATCATGGTGACGAAACATCTGAAAATAAATATTCATGCTCAGTGAGCTAACTTGCATACATATAAATTGCTATTTTTCGTTAATTAGTGGAATTTAGGAGATCTCTGTCACCCACCTTTTAACAGATTATGATGCGAGGTGAGCTTTTCTGGGTGTTTTGTTTTAATTAACAGAGGGGTTCGACATGGATGTCATAACGGTTTGGGGCCTTGCTGGGGACTGGGACAGACTTGAACAGATTTGTGGTACAAAAGGTCCCAGCAGATTCCACATTGCAATTAGTGACCTGGATCTTCAAATAAAACCGATGGGAAAATTCATCTAATTTCGTTAACTTGTGGTTGGTTAAAGTAAAAATAAAAGAATTGATTTTTACATTACTAAAGAGGTTCCCAAATTTGCCAAGGAAGTTTACAAAGTCAGAAGAAGGATTTTTTTAGAATTAGCAAATAGTTTGGAATTGGGTTTAACCAGAGACAAAAGGAAAGCTGAAATTGCAACGGAGATGGTCAAGCACTTTGGTGTGTCAGAGAAACAGGCAACTGCAGTAGAGTTAGACAAAACTTAAATTGCAAATATGGCAACTGGAGTTAGAAGGTGAAAAAAGGGACAGAAACAGAGAGAGAACGAAGAGAAAGGGAAAGAGAGGAAAAAATAGAGAGAGATTTGAAATTCAGTAGTTGGGAATTAGACAAGAAAGTTAAATTAACAGGATAGAGATGAAGGGATGTATACAGCTATGATAATACACTGTCATATTTCGGTGAGAAAAAATGTCAATATCTGTTTTTATTTCATTTGAAAAACAAAATGTCTCGGCAGATGGTGTGTCCAGTGAACTTGTGTGTCATGCTCGTTCAGACTACACTGGTGGACACAGGAGTGAGGTATTTGCAGCACTGGCAGTTGAGGGGTCAAGAGATTATGCAGATGTCAGACTGGCTATTTTGGTTAGTTATGAATTGGTACTAGAAGAATATAGGCAGAGGTTCAGAAATATAGAGACGAAACCAAGTCAGGTCTATGTTGAGTTTGAAAGAATTAAACACAATCATTTTGATAGATGGTGCTGGTCTTAAAAATGGATAAGACCTGTGAGGCTCGAAAGGAGATTATTCTGCTGGAGGATTTTGCAGACTCACTACCAGAGATGGTAACAATTCATGTGACTGAATAGGAATTTCAAGAAGTGGAAAGTGCGGCAGAAATGACAAGTAAATATGCATTGGAGCATGAGATGAAATTTAGCTTCTGGGAGGATTTTCACCCTGTGAAGGATAGAAACTGGGAGAAGGGGAGATCACACACTACAAAGCGAACAATAGCACACGATAGTTTACTATCGGTGAAAAAAGAAGCCCAAGGGAGTTGAAAGGAGCTGAAAGGCCGATGGGGTTCTCACTATCAGGGAGTGAAACACATACCATTACAGTGCCGATAGTTTAAGAAAGGCACTGGGAAAAGGAGTTTTCACTGCAGTAAGCTGGGACACACCGTGCTGGGGGTTGAAGGAAGACACTTTAGGAAAAGATGTGGTAGAAGAGGCTAAGGCAGTGGCATTAGTGAAACTGGTAAAGAAGACCCCAAGTCTCCAAGGACCTGTAGGAGAATTCGCCTCTATGGATAAAGTTTACTCAGAAGGTGGGCGGGGGGGGTGCGGGGGGTGCGGGGGAGGACGATAAATTATAATTTTCTGAGATACGGGATCTGCTTTGTCGCTAATAGTTGAGAAGTGATGTGCCAGAAAAAACGCAACAGATCAGGCAGCATCTGAAGAACAGGACAATCTACATATCAGGTATAAAACCATCGTCAGGAATGTGGCAGGGCACAAGGGGGCTGAAAGATAAATAGGAGGGTAGGAACTGGGCTGGTGGGAGGGTCACTGGGAGGGTGAAAGGAAGATGTAGATGGGAGTGATTGTGATTTTTTCGGAGGAGTGGGTGGAGTGAATAGCTGGAAAGGACGATGGACAATTAAGACACTTCAGGAGGGCTGTGGTAATTTGAATGGTTAGATCTGGCATAAGGTTGTGGGAGGGAAGATTTGGAAATTGGTGAAGTCGATGTTGATGCGGTATAGTTTAAGGGTTCCAGCTGTCCTACCACCTATCCACTTCACGCTCCTCTCCGACCTCTCACCATCACACCCCACCTGCATCTACTTATTGCCTTGCAAGCTACCTTCCACCCAGCTCCACCTCACCCTCCTATTTATTTCTCAGCCCACTTCCCCCTCCCTTACCCCCAACTTATCTGATGAAGGACTTGTGCCTGAAACGTCAATTCTCCTGCCTCCCAGAAAATGCCTGATCTGCTGTGCTTTTCCAGCCCCACACTTTTCAATTCTGATCTCCACCATTTACAGTCCTCACTTTCTCTCAGCCGCTAATAGCAAGAGATGGAAAGATTTTCACTCTTTCTGACATGTTACTCAAGAACATGATAATTTGTGAAATTGGGAAAGAAATTAAGGTTGGGGACAGAAACATCACATTGGAGTGCCAAATCAGGATTGGGGAAGTAACAGTGAGAGTGAGTGACAGAGTTCCAGGAATACAGTTTGTTCTTGTGAATGATTTAATAGGATCCATGGTGGGAGAGACCTCTTATGGTGGAGAAGTCAAATGAAAACTAGGGAACTGAGGAGCTAAAAGAAATATACCCAGGTATTTTCCAAACAGTGTAGTAACAACATCCCACTGTCATAAGTTACAGCAGGAAGGAAAAACGAAAGAAAATGACAAAGGAGTTGATGTTCAGGTAACTGACACCCTGTTTGATGGCATGGTGCAGGAAATGACCTGAACGTGGAGAAAAACGGTAGGTTAGTGCAGAAGGGAAATGGGCCAAAATGTACTAGATCGTTTGACTGGTAGCATACCATGTTACGGGTAGCACACAAACTAACTGCAGGTGGTCACCTCGATGTACGGAAGGCTCAGACCAAGGTGCAGAAGCATTTCTAGTGGCCTGGAATGCACAAGGACGTGGTTAATTTTTGTTGTACATGTCATCCATGCCAAATGGTCGGTAAGTCACAGGCAATAAAAACCAGCACCTTTGTTGCCAATTCCTGCATTCGAAGGGCCTTTCACGTGGGTTCTGATTAATTGTGGAGCTCCCATTTCCAAAATAAAAGTGGAAACCATTATTTGCTGACAATAATGATGTTTCTCCCAGATTTCCAGAGGCAATTCCATTATTGGAGTGTTAAGACAAAAAGGGAGGGAGAGGAGTTGGTAGCTTTTTCCCTTGCTGTGGGCTCAGCAGAGAGATTTAGTCAGACTAAGGGTCTCGCTTTACCCCTCAGCTGTTTTAGCATATTTTTACAGAGTTGGAAACAGATAGTAAGTAGCTAAGAAAACAGGGGCTTGTATTTGTGAACAGCTGTTGTTTAGTGTTCACGATTAAAGTTAACAAACTAATTTGTGAATGTTTAAATAGTGGAATGTAGGAAATCTGTGTCGCTCATATTTTAACAGATTACGAGGTGAGGTGAGCTTTTCGGGGTGTTTGGTTTTAATTAACAAAGGGGTTCAACTCCACCTTGTAAATGTCCATCCACGCGAACCCCATTTCCCTGCAGTTGTCCCATATCCTTCCAGTCCTTTCCTATTCACATATTTATCCAAGTGTTTTTGAAATGTTGTTAATGGTACTTCCCTCAACCACATCTGCTGGTAGCTCATCCACGTATCAGCCTCTGTGTGAAGATGTGGCCTCTCGGGTTCCCTTTTATTCCTTCCCCTCTAACCTTAAACTGACCCCCTGTAATCCTCGATTCTCTACACCTTGGAAAAAGACTGAGAGTATTAACCCTATCCATACCCCTTGTGACTTTATACCACTATAAAGTCCCCCCTCAGTGTTCTACACTCGTTAGAAAAGGTCCTAGCTTGTCCAATCTCTCCCTATAACTCACACCACTGGGTCCTGGCAACGTCCATGGGAATTTATTCTGCACTCTTTCTAATTTCATAAAATGCTCCCTATAACGAAGTGACAAAACCTGAACACAATACTCCAAGTGCAGCCTTACCAAAGTCTTGTGTAACTGCAACATAACTACACAACTTTTATTCTCAATGTCCTGCCTGATGAAGGTCAGTGTGCCAAATGCCTTCTTCACTGCCCTGTCTACATGTGACTCCACTCTCAGAGAACCGTGCACCTGCATACCAAGGTCTCTCTGCCCACTACACCGCTTTAGGCCCTCCCATTCGCCGTACAACTCCTACCTTGAGTTGAGTTTCCAAAATACAAGACATCACGCATCTATATTAAATTCCATTTGCCATTTCTCAGCCAACTGATTAAGGTCCTGCTGCAATTTCTGATAAACTTCCTCACTGATCATGCTCCCACTTATTTTAGTGTCATCTACAAACTTACAAATCATACCTAGTACATTCTCAACCAAATCGTAGATAACAAACAGCAATGTGCCCAGCTTCCAGTCTGACAAGCATCCTTCCATTAAACCCTCCGCTTCCTACCATCAAGCCAACTGTGTATCCAATTGGCCAGTTCCCCAGCATTCCACGTGATGTAACTCTCCAGAGCAGCCTGCCATGTGCAACCTTATCAAAGGCCTTACTGATATCCGTAGAGACTATGGTTACCGCTTGGCCCTCGTCAACCTTCTTGGTCACTTCATCAATGAACTCTAACAAATTTGGAAAGCATGATCTCCCACTCACAAGTCTATGCTGACTGCTCCGAATCAAACCCTGTGTAATAATGGGTGCAGTCAATGGTGTGCTGTCCTTCATTTTAAGATGATTCGAGTACATCAGTAATGCCATCTTCCTACTGTTGTAGGGCCTTGCTGAGAGCGTGGTTGGGACACTCTCTACGGATTTGATCTCCTTTGTAAGGAATGATCTCCTTACCACAGACACACGTGATGGTATCACGAAGATAGAGTGAAGAAGCTGAGTGTTTAATCAGTAGAGCTGTGAGAGAAGAAGAAACGGTGACGTTAAACACGAGGAGTGGCAGTGATCACTTACTTCCAAAAGAGACATTGACAGGGTGAGAAATTCCATACTTTACCCAGGATTGGTTGGTTTGATTTATTGCCATGTGTACCTCAGTACAGGGAAACACTTTATTTATGAGCAGTGGAGGAAGATCATAGCAAACATGGCCAGACAGATCATAGTGTGGAAATAGACTTGGACAGAGTAAGGCATTACAGGTGACACTGCACAGGACGTGCACTAGACAAGATCAACATGAACAAAATCAGCATTACTCGAACTTAGAGAGTCCATCCATCAGTCTAACGTGACTTTCCTAATAGTTTATATGCCTAAATGAACTCTCCCCACATTATTGTGCAGTCGGCGTGTGAACCCGGACTGAACGTCAGGTTGTTCATAAACCCCAACAGCAGCCACAATTCCTTCCATCTGAAACAGGTAGCCATTCCCACCAGCTTCCACCCTACATAGAGAACACCAGATTGTCATCTGGGAGATGGAAGGTGCCTTCTTGTGACTACACACAAGACATATGGCTTCCCTCCTCACCGCGAGAAAACCACGTTAAAGTACCACGTGTATATCATGAGCGACGGAGCTATGAGGAACAACGTGGAGCAGTCTGTATGTGCAGCCTCTGCTCCATTTGTTCATCCTGTTAGAGCATCAGTTAGGAGACAGCGAGGACTGTTGATGTGGAAGATCAGAGTAGACGGTGGCTTGCTGGAAAAGCACAGCAGGAGAGTCGACGTTTTGGGCATAAGCCGTTCATCAGGAATCAGCATCAATTACCTCATTCTGCTCCTGTGTGAGTGCATTGAGATGGGAATGGCCTCCTACTGTTCCTGTGTAAGTGACTCAAGGGACTGACTGGCTTCTTCCCCGTCCGATTGGACAGGGCCAAGGGCCTGATTGGGTTACCCCTGGTTCCTGTATGACAGCTCGATGTGCTTACTAGTGTGATGATGCTGTAGCTTAAAGAGGTTATTTTATTCTGGTTTCTTTTACGAGAGAGATTGAATGACCGTTACCAAGCTGGCTAGTTAGGACCACTTGAGTAAACAACTAGTGAGGCCTTAGGTTTATTTTAATGCAGATGGACTGGCTGTGGTCAGCTCTCACAGATTAGGATTTCGGGGTTTTGCTTTCTCGGTAACATCAGAAATTATTGAGGTCTCCACCGAGTTGAAAACTTTAGTGGATGTCTCCTGGCAGCTACTCTCTATGAATTTTGTCTTGGTGCTGTTTTTAAATCCTGAAATGGAGAAATATTTGTGTCATTCAGTGTCTGAATAGTCCTTTTTGCCAAGGGCTGTGTTCATGTGATCTTCCAGTATTGGAACAGTTCATTTGTATTAGTTCCTAGATCTATTATTCTGTTAACTTGTCCAATATAATTACGTTATTCTAAATTCTTCTTTCTTTGGTTTTATATCATCTACCGTGTTTAAGTAAATGGTGTTATGCTTCACAATAAGTTGTTTGACCAGTCACATTGCATCTGGAACAGACACTTTACATTCTCTTTAAAATAAGAAAACATTAGAGTCTAGGCTACTGCCTTTAAATATTGTCGAGGGTTTCCGGTGTGGCCCATCACACTAGAATCCTTCTCTCCCTGAGTAATATGTTGGATGCACTGAATGGGCTGTCTCTGTTCTTCTCCAATAGTGTCAATGGGCTGAACGACTTCCTCATAATCCTGTGAAACCAGTGTGAGGTGCGGAATGAACTCTTATTTTACTGTAACAATGTGCAGTGTCAGACAGTCCTTTATATGAATGTTACAGACCCTTTAAAAGCACAAGCCTCAATGGAGTCCATGTCTTGCTGCACATGGACACAGTCCAGTTCAGAAGCTGACAGGGGCGTCAAGTTATTCTGAACATTGTGGAATCCTCAGTGACCATCCCCACTTCGGATAATATGGTGGGGAGACATTGATGAAGCAACTGAAGATGTTTGTGAAGAGGAAGCTATCCTGAGGATCTCCCACAGAGTTGACCCAGGACTGAGATGATGAACATCTTCTTTTGTGCCATGTTTGACTCCAAACACTGGAGAGTTTTCTCTGATTCCCATTAAGTTCAGGTTTGTTAAGCTCCTTGTTGTCAACAGAAGCCTTGATATCAGGGCCAGTCATTTTTACCTGACCACTTGTGTCAACCTCTTTTGTTTATATCAATAGGCCATGGTATAGGAGCAGCAAGGGTTTTCTTCAAACAGGTGGTATTGAATGTCAGGATTTCTCTTCTCAAGTTTTCGGGGAGCCAGATGACTGAACGTATTTGAAGAGGAGGTAGATGGATATTGACCTGACAGAGAGTTGAGGGCGATGAAGAATTGGGCATGAAAGAGGATTTGAGACCAAGAGCAGATCAGTCACGATTTTAGTGAAGGGCAAGGCAGATTTGGGGAGTGAATAACCTGCCCCAGTGTCTGATGTTCTCACATTCTGTTATTGGAAAGTTAGTGGGTGTTATTTTCATGGATGTTCTGTTGTTGAATGTTGCCGTCAGGGAGACCAGAGGATTTTGTGAGCTATCGCTGGGTGAGGTATGGGGGCTGTGTTCATAATGAGTTTGGGTCTACACCATGACCAACAAATGAAGCACAAGTTTCAGAGAGGGGAAGTTCTGTAAAGAGAGATGAGGGGCCTCTTTCATACCCAGCCTGGGTTTTACAATTACATTTCTCAAATCACCTCAAAACCTGTGGGACAGACTTGAAGGGCCGAATGATCTCCTCTGTTTCTGTGCACCAGGTTATAGAAGTAAGTAGCCTCTAAATGCTCCTGCCTAACAGGTTTAATGGGCTGAATGGAACACAGGAACACGGGATTGAGGGACATTTAAAGTTTTCCTTCAAAAAAGCGGTAGCAGACCCGGAAGGCGCGCTAGGTTACCTGGGTAAGGTTTTTTTCTCTCTCCCCTTATTTAAACGCGGGCTCCGAGTTTTAGGCCTCAGGCTCTCGGAAGACTTCGCGACGGCTGGTGGGTAAGTTTGGTCGCTTATTTATTAGTTCAAAATTTAAAGTTTTCCTTCAAAAAAGCGGTAGCAGACCCGGAAGGCGCGCTAGGTTACCTGGGTAAGGTTTTTTTCTCTCTCCCCTTATTTAAACGCGGGCTCCGAGTTTTAGGCCTCAGGCTCTCGGAAGACTTCGCGACGGCTGGTGGGTAAGTTTGGTCGCTTATTTATTAGTTCAAAATTTAAAGTTTTCCTTTAAAAAAGCGGTAGCAGACCCGGAAGGCGCGCTAGGTTACCTGGGTAAGGTTTTTTCCCCCCTTATTTAAACGCGTAGCCCCAGATCGTGGTCCACGTTGGCACCAACGATATAGGTAGGAAGAAGGGTGAGGATGTCAGACAGGCTTTCAGGGAGCTAGGTTGGAAGCTCAGAGTTAGAACAAACAGAGTTGTAGTCTCTGGTTTGTTACCCGTGCCACGTGATAGAGAGTCGAGGAACAGGGAGAGAGAGCAGTTAAATGCGTGGCTACAGGGATGGTGCAGGAGGGAGGGATTCCGTTTTCTGGACAACTGGGGTCCTTTCTGGGGAAGGTGGGACCTCTATAAAAAGGATGGTCTACACTTGAACCTGAGGGGCACCAGTATCCTTGGGGGGAGGTTTGCTAGTGCTCTTTGGGAGGGTTTAAACTAACTCTGTGGGGGCATGGGAACCAGGACTGTAGCTTTAGGGTACAGGACCTTGAGTGTAGGGAGGTTAGGAATAATGCAGCGATCTCTAAGGAGGGTGCCTGTAACCAGAAAGGTGGATTGAAGTGTGTATACTTCAATGCCAGAAGTATAAGGAATAAGGTAGGTGAACTTGCAGCGTGGGTTGGTACCTGGGACTTCGATGTTGTGGCCATTACAGAGACGTGGGTAGAACAGGGACAAGAATGGCTGTTGCATGTTCCAGGGTTCAAATGTTTTAGTAGGATCAGACATGGGGGTAAAAAAGGGGGAGGCGTGGCATTACTTGTCAAAGACAGTATCACAGCAGTGGAATGGACGATGGAAGAGGACTTGCCATCTGAGGTAGTTTGGGCTGAGGTTAGAAATAGGAAAGGTGAGGTCACCCTGTTAGGTGTTTTCTACAGGCCTCCTAATAGTCCTAGAGAAGTAGAGGATAATATTGCGAGGATGATTCAGGAAAAGAGTGAAGGTAGCAGGGTGGTTGTTATGGGGGACTTTAACTTCCCAGATATTGACTGGGAGAGCTATAGCTCGAGTTCATTAGATGGGTCGGTGTTTGTACAATGTGTGCAGGAGGGTTTCCTGACACAATATGTCGACAGGCCAACAAGAGGGGAGGCTATATTGGATTTGGTTCTAGGTAATGAACCAGGCCAGGTGTTAGACTTGGAGGTAGGTGAGCACTTCGGGGACAGTGACCACAACTCGGTGACTTTTACTTTAGTGATGGAGAGGGATAATCGTGCACCGCAGGGCAAGAGCTATAGCTGGGGGCAGGGAAATTATGATGCAGTGAGGCGTGACTTAGGATGTGTGGATTGGAAAAACAGGCTTCAAGAGAAGAACACTAATGAGATGTGGGGAGTGTTCAAGGAGCAGCTACTGCGTGTCCTCGATAGGTATGTACCAGTCAGGCATGGTGTAAAGGGCCTTGTGAGGCAGCCGTGGTTTAGTAAGGAATTGGAGTCCCTTGTGAAAGGGAAGAAGGCGGCATATGTAAAGATGAGGCGTGAAGGTTCAGTAGGGGCGATTGAGAGTTATAAGGTAGCCAGGAAGGAGCTAAAGAGGGAGCTAAGAGAAGCGAGAAGGGGACATGAAAAGTCTTTAGCTGGTAGGATTAGGGAAAACCCAAAGGCTTTCTATAGGTATGTCAAGAATAAAAGGATGACTAGGGTAGGTATCGGTCCAGTCAAGGATAGTAGTGGGAAGTTGTGTGTGGAGGCGGAGGAGATTGGAGAGACATTAAATCAGTACTTTTCATCAGTATTCACTCAGGAACAGGACACTGTTGCTGATGTGAATATGGAATCACAAATAATTAGAATGGATGCCCTGGAAATATGCAGGGAAGAGGTTTTGGGAATATTGGAAAGGATGAATATAGATAAGTCTCCTGGGCCTGATGGCATTTACCCCAGGATCCTATGGGAAGCTAGGGAGGAGATAGCAGAGCCATTGGCCTGGATTTTTATGTCGTCGTTGTCAACGGGAATAGTACCAGAGGACTGGAGGATAGCGAATGTGGTCCCATTGTTCAAGAAAGGGAGTAGGGATAGCCCTAGTAACTATAGGCCAGTGAGTCTGACTTCAGTGGTGGGCAAAGTCTTAGAGAGAATGGTAAGGGATAAGATTTATGAACATCTGGGTAGGAATAACGTGATCAGGGATAGCCAGCATGGTTTTGTGAAGGGCAGGTCGTGCCTCACAAACCTTATTGAGTTCTTTGAGAAGGTGACCAAGGAAGTGGATGAGGGTAAAGCAGTAGATGTTGTTTATATGGATTTTAGTAAGGCGTTCGATAAGGTTCCCCATGGTAGGCTAATGCTAAAACTTCGGAGGTATGGCATTGAGGATACATTAGAGGTTTGGATTAGGAATTGGCTGGCTGGAAGGAGACAGAGGGTAGTAGTTGATGGATTATGTTCATCTTGGAGCGCAGTTACTAGCGGTGTACCACAAGGATCTGTTTTGGGACCATTGCTTTTTGTTATCTTTATAAATGATCTAGAGGAAGGACTTGAAAGCTGGGTAAGCAAGTTTGCGGATGACACAAAAGTCGGTGGAGTTGTGGATAGTGAGGAAGGAAGTGGTAGGTTACAGCGGGATATAGATAAGTTGCAGAGCTGGGCGGAAATGTGGCAAATGGAATTCAATGTAGCTAAGTGCGAAGTCGTTCACTTTGGTAGGAATAACAAGATGATGGATTACTGGGCTAATGGTAGGATACTTGGTAGTGTGGATGAGCAGAGGGATCTTGGTGTCCATGTACACAGATCTCTGAAAGTTGCCACCCAGGTAAATAGTGCTGTGAGGAAGGCATATGGTGTACTGGGCTTTATTGGCAGAGGAATTGAGTTCCGGAGTCCTGAGGTCATGTTGCAGTTGTATAAGACTCTGGTGCGGCCTCATCTGGAGTATTGTGTGCAGTTTTGGTCGCCATACTATAGGAAGGATGTGGAAGCTTTAGAACGAGTGCAGAGGAGGTTTACCAGGATGTTGCCTGGAATGGTAGGAAAATCTTATGAGGAAAGGCTGAGGCACTTGGGGCTGTTCTCATTGGAGAAGAGAAGGTTTAGGGGAGATCTGATAGAAGTGTATAAGATGATTAGGGGTTTAGATAGGGTAGATACTAAGAACCTTTTACCGCTAATGGAGTCAGGTGTTACTAGGGGACATAGCTTTAAATTAAGGGGTGGTAGGTATAGGACAGATGTTAGGGGTAGATTCTTCACACAGCGGGTTGTGAGTTCATGGAATGCCCTGCCCGTATCAGTGGTGAACTCTCCTTCTTTATGGTCATTTAAGCGGGCATTGGATAGGCATTTGGAAGTTATTGGGCTAGTATAGGTTAGGTAGGATTCGGTCGGCGCAACATCGAGGGCCGAAGGGCCTGTACTGCGCTGTATCCTTCTATGTTCTATGTTCTATGTTCTAGGAGTGAGTCATTAGATACGTTGAACCTTCTTCACCAGGCACTAAGATTGTGGCTGATCAGGTTGTGGTCTCAGCCCCACTTTCCTGTCTGCGTCCCATTATCCATGACTCAGTTCTCTGTCAAATATTTCACTAACGCAACTTTCAATCAATATGAACATGGGGGCATGATAAACTACCAGTGAAGAGGATTCGGATTTGAAACATACTTCCAGAATTTTCGTCATCCCTCTTATAGAATCAGAGAATCGTGGAGAACGGAAACAGACCTGATAGTCCAATCTGTTCACTCCGGTCAGATTTCAAATCTGATCCAGTCCCATTTGCCAGCATTTGGCCAATATCCCTCCTCTTTCTGATACTTTTTTAAATGTGCGATTGTAACCGCCTTCAGCACTTCCTCTGACAGCACTTTCTGTACACACACCACTCTCTGTGTGAAACATTTAACTTCAGGTCCCTTCCAAATTAGGGGCGGCACGGTGGCACAGTGGTTAGCACTGCTGCCTCACAGCGCCTGTCGACCCGGGTTCAATTCCCGACTCAGGCGACTGACTGTGTGGAGTTTGCACGTTCTCCCCGTGTCTGCGTGGGTTTCCTCCGGGTGCTCCGGTTTCCTCCCACAGTCCAAAGATGTGCGGGTCAGGTGAATTGGCCAAGCTAAATTGCCCGTAGTGTTAGGTAAGGGGTAAATGTAGGGGTATGGGTGGGTTGCGCTTCGGCGGGTCGGTGTGGATTTGTTGGGCCGAAGGGCCTGTTTCCACACTGTAAGTCTAATCTAAAAAATCATTCGCCTTCTCCCCTCCAACCTATGCTCTCCTGTTCTGGACTCCCCTCCCCTGGGGTGCAGAACATGGCTGTTCAGAATATCCATGACCCCGATGACTTTATAAACCTCTATAATGTCACCCTTCAGCCTCTGACGCTCCAGGGAGAATCACCTCAAACTAATCAACCTTTCCCTAAAGCTCAAACCTCCAGTCCTGGGACATCTGTGTAAATCTTTTCTGCAGAAAACCGAGTTGTACGCAGTATTCTTAAAGTGGCCTCACCAACATCCTGTACAGATACAACATGCCACCACAACTCCTATACTCAATGCTCTGACTGATTAAGGCAAATGTGTAAAATGTGTTCTGTACCGCACTGTCTGCATTCGACTCCACTTTCAAAGAACAATATACCTGCAGGCCTATGTCCATTTGTTTCACAACACTCACCAGGCTCTCACTATTACGTGTATAATTTCTGCCCTGATTTATCTTCCCAAAATGCGTAACCTCGTATTTATCTAAATTAAACTTCACCTGTCACTCCTTGCCCCTTTGTCCCATCTATTTGTGGTCTTGTTGTACTCTGAGATGATCTACTACACCACCTTTCTGATGTCGTCTGTAAACTTACTATCTATTGTTCCAATATTTGCATCTTCTCCCCTTGTCTGCGTGAGCTTCAGATGTGTGCTCCTGTTCCCTGCCACAGCCCAAAGCTGTATAATTCAAGTGGATTGGTCAAATAGTCCATAGTGTTCAGCGATTTCTACGTTAGGTGCACTAGTCAGTGGTAACTGTAAGGGCATGGGAAAGTTACTCTTTGAAAGGTTACTATGGACTTGTTGGGCTGAAGGGCTTGTTTCCACACTGCAGGGATTCTATAAAAATAAGAATGGTAACGATGACAGTAGAGTTTTCTTTTAGCTCGTACACGTTACTGTGATGAGGAATAATGAAGGAGAGAGAGTGCAATAGGCCGTTTCTTCTCAGACAGATGACATTTTCTCCCTCTCTGAGGTGAATCACACAATAATGTCATTCTCTCCCAAACTGGACCATGTGAGGTCTCCTTGTACATTGTCCAAAGTATGTCTCCATCACATTCCCTGTTCCATGTCAGTACATCATTGCTGCTGTCATACACAGAGCCACACCCTGAGCAGAAAATGGTCTCGGTCGATTTAAAGATATGTTTATATGTCCCTGCGTCATTCAGAATACATAGAACATAAAACAGTCCAGCACAGAACAGGCCCTTCAGCTCACCATGTTGTACCGACCATTGATCCTCATGGATGCACCCTTAAATTTCTGTGACCATATGCATATCCAGCAGTCTCTTAAATGTCCCCAATGACCTCGCTTCCACAACTGTTGCTGGCAACGCATTCCATGCTCTCACAACTCTCTGTGTAAAGAACCCGCCTCTGACATGCCCTCTATACTTTCCTCCGACCAGCTTAAAACTATGACTTCTCGTGTTTGCCATTTCTGCTCTGGGAAACAGTCTCTGGCTATCAACTCTATCTATGCCTCTCATAATCTTGAAAAAACTAAATTAGGTCTCCTCTCCTCCTCCTTTTCTCCAATGAAAGAAGTCCAAGCTCAGTCAACCTCTCCTCATAAGATGAGCTCTCCAGTCCAGGAAGCATCCTCGTAAACCTCCTTTGAACCCTCTCCAAAGCATCCACACCTTTCCTGTAATAGGTTGACCAGAACTGGACGCAGTATTCCAAGTGCATTCGAACCAAAGTTTTATACAGCTGCAACAAGATCTCACGACTCTTAAACTCAATTCTCCTGTTAATGAAACCAAAACACCATCTGCTTTCTTAACAACCCTGCCCACTTGGGTGGCCATTTTAAGGGATCTATGTACCTGCACTCCAAGATCTCTCTGTTCCTTCACACTGTCAAGAATCCTATCCTTAATCCTGTACTCAGCTTTCAAATTCAACCTTCCAAAATGCATCACCTCGCATTTATCCAGGTTGAACTCTATCTGCCACCTCTCAGCCCATCTCTGCATCCTGTCAATGTCCAGCTGCAGCCTACAACAGCCCTCTATACTGTCAACGACACCTCCAACCTTCGTGTCATCTGCAAACTTGATGAACCATCCTTCAATGCCCTCATCCAAGTCATTAAAAAAATTACAAACAGTAGAGGCCCAAGGACAGAGCCCTGAGGAACACCACTCACCACTGACTTCCGGCCAGAATGTTGTCCTTCCATTACCACTCGCTGTCTTCTACTGGCCAACTAATCATGTATCCAAACAGCTAACACACATACCTGTGTTAAAATGAATGTTTTATTTTAACAAATACAGAAATTGCTGGAAAAGCTTGGCAGGTCTGTCAGCATCCAGATGCCTTTTACATGATGTAGCTGTACCAGCCTCCACCACTTCCTCTGGCAGCTCATTCCATACGCACACCACCCTCTATGTGAAAAGGTACCCCTTAGGCCTCTTCAAAACCTTTCCCCTCACACTTCCCACCAATGTCCTCTAGTTTTGGACGCCCCTAACCTGGGGAAAAACCTTGACTACAAACCCTATCCATGACCGTTCTGATTTTATAAAGCTTTCCTGCTGCGAAATATGACTCCAATCAACACGAATGGCTGTACTTTCAATGATCCCGGGCCGAAATGCTGACATTCAACAACAAAACCTGTTATTTCTCAATCAAGTCACAATTCTAAACCCAGTTTAATCAGTTTGTTCAGACATATTAGGAGACACTTCTGTGGGATTTACACCTAGACCTTTGTGCCCGGAGGTAGGGACACGAGCACCACTCGGCAATACCCATAAAGCTGTAACATAATTCTCCTGTGTGTTTGTTCATCAGCCTGTTATGACATGCTGTGACATACCTCTGCAACAGGCAGGACATGAATCCACACCTTCTGGGCCAGAGCTAGGAACACTACCAAACAATTTCAGGAATTGGAATCAAACCCAGGGCCATGGCTCAGAGGCAGGGACACTACCCACTACACTACTATACCCAGATTTTGGGTCACCTTTTAAGAGGCAGCATTCAGCTCGGTGTGGATTTATTATAATCAGGTTACCATTACTGAACGACACAAAACATTTTATTTTGTTAAACAAGTGCAAGATCGAAATTAACTATGAACATCTTTAATCGCTATTATCTGTAGTCTGCAATATTAGAGAAAGAAATCCTGCAGACATACTCTGCCCAATGAAGGGTCTCAAATAGATATTTATTACTAAACACCAGACACAGAGAAAGACAATAATTTCTGGTCCCAAAACACCGATCAGTATAACCCAACTCTCACGTGTGTCTGCCCTCGGCCTAAAACCATGAAATGATACCAGGCCGCTGATTACTGTCCAGCCTCTCCTCCCCACTGACTGTGTCTGCAATCCGTCCCTCCTCCCCCTAACCACACAAGGCAAACCAAGCTCAGGGTCTTTGTGAAACTCAAGGCCAGAGTGTGCAAGCCTCCTGGAGAGGGATGGGCATTTTAAAATTAAACGGGGAAGGTGAGGAGGTGGTAATATCACTCACTGGCCGAGGGGTGGCAGATGGATATTAGTTTGGATTAATGCGAGGTATTGGATTTGGTAAATCAACAAGAGTCAGACTTATACAATTAAACGGAGGGCCTTTGGTAGTGTTGTAGAACAGAGACCTCGGCCATCAGGTGTAATTCTTTAAAAGTTGCATCTCATATAAATAATGTGATTAAGAAGGTGTTTAACACACTTGTCTTCAATGGTCAGACCTTTGAGTATCAGAATTGGGATGTCATGTGGAGGTTGTACGGGACATTGGTGAGACCTCTCCTGGAATACTCTGTCCAGTCTGGGCATACTGCCCACTCATTCTATAGGCACACCACCCTCTGGGTGAAAAAGCTGCCCTTACATCACTTTTAAATGTTTCCCCTCTTACCTTACAACTATGTCCTCTCGTTTTGGTCTCCACTACCCCCTTATAAAATTCGTTGACTATTCACTTTGATATTATTGATCTTGATATTATTAAGCTGAAGAAGGTTCAGAAGAGTTTAACCTGGATGTTGCTGGAAATGGAGGGATTGAGCTATAAGGAGAGGCTGGGTAGGCTGGGACATTTTTCACTGGAGCGTATGAGATGGAGGGGTAACTTTGCAGAGGTTTATAAAATAGTGAGGGGTACAGATAAGTTGAAGGTCTGATGTCTTTTCCCTAAAATTGGGGATTAAAAACTGAGGGATATTTTAAGGTGCGAGGAAAAAAGATTTACAAAAGTCAGGAAAGGTAATTATTTTAGACAGAAGCTGGCTTCTGTGTGGAATGAACTTGCAGAGCAAGTGGTGAAAACAGGGACAGTTACACCGTTTAACCGACATTTAGATCAGTACATGGATAAGACATCAGTTTGGATGGCGCTGTGAGCAGCTGCCCTCTCCCTCCCCCTCTCTGAGTGAATCCCTGTTGGTTTTCACCCTCTGGCAATACCGGTGCAGTGTCGTGGGGAGACCAGCAGAGGGTGGCATTGCATCACTTTCAGCACCACAGAAACTGCCAGACCTGCCACACACAGAGACACACAGATACACACACAGCAATTGTTAGGGCACGGCATAGATCTCATCTGGTAATTTAAACTAAACATAAATAAATGCTCAGTTTGCCTCGTAAACTGTTAAAATATGAGTGACAGAGAACTCCAAAATTCCACTGTTTAAATAAAAACAACAATGTGTTTTTTAACACTGAAAGTTAACTGAAACAGACCCTCTATCTCTTAACTGCTTATTACCCGACTCCAGCTCTATAGCGATATACTGTTCCTGGGTCTGCCATCCTCTCATATCACAGGTACTTCTAAGTTCTCAGTTCAGAACAGCATTCACTCTCTCTTAAATGTACAGTACATAATTTCAACTTCATTCCATTATACCCTGATGAATATCGATAAGTGGAACCTATCCGGATTTCTCTTGCTCTGTGGTTTGTCAATATTTCATCTACTCTGTCTCGTATATGTCAGTATTTTTGTTGCTCCATTGACAGCATGTCCGTGGGAATATATCAGTATTTCACTTGCTCACACTCCTGTGTGTGGGGCAGGATTTCAGTTGTTTCATGGGGACTGGGACACTATGACAATCTTAATGTTTGTAAATGGGACCAAACCTGCAAGAATTGTAAAGTCTATGGAGGACAGTGTGCAACTCTAACAGGACAGTGACACGCTGGTAGACGGGAATCAACGCAGAGCAGTGTGAGGTGATGTACTTTGGTATGAACGATAAAGAAAGACAGTTTCAAACAGGCTGTGCGGTTCCAAAGGGGCTGCAGGAACAAAGGGTCCTGTGTGTATATGAGCAGAAGCCTTGTTCGGGGGTAGGTGCTACAACAGATTAGATTAGATTAGACTTAGATTAGACTTACAGTGTGGAAACAGGCCCTTCGGCCCAACAAGTCCACACCGACCCGCCGAAGCGCAACCCACCCATACCCCTACATTTACCCCTTACCTAACACCACGGGCAATTTAGCTTGGCCAATTCACCTGACCCGCACATCTTTGGACTGTGGGAGGAAACCGGAGCACCCGGAGGAAACCCACGCAGACACGGGGAGAACGTGCAAACTCCACACAGTCAGTCGCCTGAGTCGGGAATTGAACCCGGGTCTACAGGCGCTGTGAGGCAGCAGTGCTAACCACTGTGCCACCGTGCCGCCCCAGATATACCGGGAGTGTGAGGGAGCAGAGAGAATACAGTGACCCTTATCCTGACAGAGCGGGGAAGGTTATTGATGCTTGTCCTGTATTGCTGGACATTTATTCAGACTGCAGATACTGCACTGAGCTGGTGGGGAGCTCAGACCATGCTCGGTGGGCCTGGTGGTGTGGTCCCTCTGGGAAGAGAATGGTCCCCCTCTGTACTTGCCCATTCACCAGGACCTCCGTGCCCCTGTTGACAAAACGTGGTGTCATTGCCCCTGATCTGCCATGCTCAGGGTAAACTGTGCAGGGCAGCTCCAAGCTGAGAAAGCTCAACTGTGTGCCTATTGGCCTTTCAAAGATGGCACCAGTGCCAGGGGTCATGGAATATCCAGGGGCACGCGGGCGACTGTAAGTCCCTCCAGCCATGATGGGTGGGAGAATCGGTCTGGTACTGAATGAGAGGGACACAATGGTGGGGTGGTGGGGATAGTCAATGAGTTGAGTTGGATAAGATAGCACCAGGGATCTAGCTTGGCCTCGGACAGATAATCTCTCTGACACACTCAATGAAAATGGCACTGAGGCAAATTATTGTTAGAATCAGCTCAGTGAGTCAGAGATTCTGTTGTAACTACTCCCATTTACAAAGCTGTAGAACAAATGATCATCCAAAACTCTCTATCATTTCACCTCACACCAATCTCCCTTTTTCCCATCTTTCCTGGGAAATCTGGCTCATGTTACCGGATGCTATCTAAGTGTCTACGTTTCAGCATTCCGAAACCTGGGAACGCATCTTTCCATGACACTGTCTCTCAGTCTACCCCTCTCTGTGTATACCCTCAACCCCTCTCATGTGGTGATATTTAAACTGATATCACACTCTGGCAGTGATGTTCACACCCACAGCACCCCCTTGTCATGGTACAATGGAGATGTGGAGCTGTAAATGGGTGGGAGCTGTACGTCCTGTCACTTCCAGCATGAGCTGCAAGTTTCCCTACACTGGGCAGGGATCTAACACAATGCTACTGAGCAATGCAGTGGGGTGGTGTGCACAGTCCTACTTGCTGGGAGGGTAACTGCTCCTGGGTTATAAAACAATGCACAGGGGTGGTGTACACAGTCCTACATGCAAGGAGGGTAACTGCTCCTGGGTTAAACATCAATGCGCTGGGGTCGGGTACACAGTCCTACATGCTGGGAGGGTAACTGCTCCTGGTTTACTGATCAATGCACTGGCTTGGTGTACACAGTCCTACATGCTGGGACGGTAACTGCTCCTGGGTAACAGATCAATGCAATGGGGTGCTGAAAACAGTCCTACATGCTGGGAGGGTAACTGCTCCTGGGTAACAGATCAATGCACTGGGGTGGTGTACACTGTCCTACATGCTGGGAGGGTACCTGCTCCTGGGTTACAGATCAATGCACTGGGGTAGTGTACACAACCTACATGCTAGGAGGGTACCTGCTCCTGGGTTACAGACGAATGCACTGGGATGGTGTACACAGTCATACATGCTAGGAGGGTAACTGCTCCTGGATTACAGATCAATGCACAGGGGTGGTGTACACAGTCCTACATGCTGGGAGGGTAATTGTTACTGGGTTACAGATCAATGCACTGTGTTGGTGTACACAGTCCTACATGCTGAGAGGGTACCTGCTCGTGGGTTACAAATCAATGCACTGGGGTGGGGTACACAGTCCTACATGCTGAGAGGATAACTGCTCCTGGTTTCCAGATCATTACACTGGAGTGATGTACACAGTCCTATATTCTGGTAGGGTAACTGCTCCTGGGATACAGATCAATGCACTGGGGTGGTGTACACAGTCCCAATCGCTGGGAGAGTAACTGCTCCTGGGTTATAGATCAATGCACTGGGGTGGAGTACACAGCCCTACATGCTGGGAGGGTAACTGCACCTGGTTTACAGATCAATGCATTGGGGTGGGCTACACAGTCCTACATGCTGGGAGGGTAACTGCTCCTGGGTTAAACATCAATGCGCTGGGGTCGGGTACACAGTCCTACATGCTGGGAGGGTAACTGCTCCTGGTTTACTGATCAATGCACTGGCTTGGTGTACACAGTCCTACATGCTGGGACGGTAACTGCTCCTGGGTAACAGATCAATGCAATGGGGTGCTGAAAACAGTCCTACATGCTGGGAGGGTAACTGCTCCTGGGTAACAGATCAATGCACTGGGGTGGTGTACACTGTCCTACATGCTGGGAGGGTACCTGCTCCTGGGTTACAGATCAATGCACTGGGGTAGTGTACACAACCTACATGCTAGGAGGGTAACTGCTCCTGGGTTACAGACGAATGCACTGGGGTGGTGTACACAGTCATACATGCTAGGAGGGTAACTGCTCCTGGATTACAGATCAATGCACAGGGGTGGTGTACACAGTCCTACATGCTGGGAGGGTAATTGTTACTGGGTTACAGATCAATGCACTGTGTTGGTGTACACAGTCCTACATGCTGAGAGGGTACCTGCTCGTGGGTTACAAATCAATGCACTGGGGTGGGGTACACAGTCCTACATGCTGAGAGGATAACTGCTCCTGGTTTCCAGATCATTACACTGGAGTGATGTACACAGTCCTATATTCTGGTAGGGTAACTGCTCCTGGGATACAGATCAATGCACTGGGGTGGTGTACACAGTCCCAATCGCTGGGAGAGTAACTGCTCCTGGGTTATAGATCAATGCACTGGGGTGGAGTACACAGCCCTACATGCTGGGAGGGTAACTGCACCTGGTTTATAGATCAATGCATTGGGGTGGGCTACACAGTCCTACATGCTGGGAGGGTAACTGCTCCTGCTTTACTGATCAATGAAATTGGCTGGTGTACACAGTCCTACATGCTGGGAGGGTAACTGCTCTTGGTTTACAGATCAATGCAATGGGGTGCTGAAAACAGTCCGACATGCTGGGAGGGTAACAGCTCCGGGGTAACAGAACAATGCACTGGGGTGGTGTACACAGTCCTACATGCTGTGAGGGTAACTGCTCCTGGGTTACAGGTCAATGCACTTGGGTGGTGTACACTGTCCTACATGCTGGGAGGGTAACTGTTACTGAGTTACAGATCAATGCACTGTGGTGGTGTACACAGTCCTACATGCTGGGAGGGTACCTGCTCCTGGGTTACAAATCAATGCACTGGGGTGGGGTACACATTCCTACATGCTGAGATGGTAACTGCTCTTGGGTTCCAGATCAATGCACTGGAGTGATGTACACAGTCCTATATTCTGGTAGGTAACTGCTCCTGGGATACAGATCAAGGCACTGGGGTGGTGTATACAGTCCTATATGCTGGGAGGGTAACTGCTCCTGGGTTATAGATCAATGCACTGGGGTGGAGTACACAAACCTACATGCTGGGAGGGTAACTGCTCCTGGTTTATAGATCAATGCACTTGGGTGGAGTACACAGTCCTACATTCTGGGAGGGAAACTGCACCTGTGTTACAGATCAATGCACTGTGGTAGGGTACACAGTCCTACATGCTGGGACGGTAACTGCACCTGTGTTACAGATCAATGCACTGGGGTGGTGTACACAGTCCTACATGCTGGGAGGATAACAGCTCCTGGGTTACAGATTAATGCACTGGGGTAGGGTACACAGTCCGACATGCTCAGACGGTAACTGCTCCAGGTTTACAGATCAATGCACTGGGGTGGTGTACACAGTCCTACATGGTGGGAGGGTAACTGCTCCTGGGTAACAGATCAATGCACTGGGGTGGTGTACACTGTCCTCCATGCTGGGAGGGTAACTGCTCCTGGGTAACAGATCAATGCACTGGGGTGGGTTATACAGTCCGACATGCTGGGAGGGTAACTGCTCATGGGTTACTGATCAATGTACTGTTGTGGGGTACACATTCCTACACGCTGGGAGGGTAACTGCCCCTGGGTTACAGATCAGTGCACTGCGGTGGGGTACACATTCTTAAACGCTGGGCAGGTAACTGCTCCTGGTTTACAGATCAAGGCACTGGCTTGGGGTGCACAGTCCTACATGCTGGGAGGGTAACTGCTCCTGGGTTATAGATCAATGCACTGGGATGGTGTACACAGTCCGACATGCTGGGAGGGTAACTGCCCCTGGGTTATAGATCAATGCACTGGGGTGTTGTACACAGTTGTACATGCTGGGAGGGTAACTGCTCCTGGGTAACTGATCAGTGCACTGGTTTGGGGTACACAGTCCTACTTGCTGGGAGGGTGACTGCTCCTGGTTTTACAGATCAATGCACTGGGGTGGGGTACACAGTCCTACATGCCGGGAGGGTAACTGCTCCTGGCTTACAGATCAATGCACTGGGATGGTGTACACAGTCCTACATGCTGGGAGGGTACCTGATCCTGGGTTACATATCAATGCACTGGGGTGGTGTGCACAGTCCTACATGCTGGGAGGTTAACTGCTCCTGGGTTACAGAATAATGCACTGGGGTGGTGTACACAGTTCTACATGCTGGGAGGGTACCTGCTCCTGGTTTACAGATCAATGCACTGGGGTGGGGTACACAGTCCTACATGCTGAGAGGGAAACTGCTCCTAGGTTATAGATCAATGCACGGAGGTAGTGTACACACTACTACATGCTGGGAGGGTAACTGCTCCTGGGTTACAGATCAATGCAATGGGGTGGTGTGCACAGTCCTTCATGCTGGGAGGGCAACTGCTCCTGTGTTACAGATCAATGCACTGGGGTGGTGTACACAGTCCTACATCCTGGGGGTGGGAGGGCGAACTGCTCCTGGGTTACAGATCAGTGCACTGGGGGTGGGGTGCACAGTCCTACATGCTGGGAGGGTAACTGCTCCTGGGTACAGATCAATGCACTGGGGTTGTGTACACAGTCCTACACGCTGGGAGGGTAACTGCTCCTGGATTACAGATAAATGCACTGGCGTGGTGTACACAGTCCCACATGCTCGGAGGTAAAATGTTCCTGGGTTACAGATCAATGCACTGGGGTAGGGTACACAGTCCTACATGCTGGGAGGGTAACTGCTCCTGGTTTACAAATCAATGCACTGGGATGGTGTACACAGTCCAACATGCTGGGAGGGTAACTGCCCCTGGGTTATACATCAATGCACTGGGGTGTTGTGCACAGTCCTACATGCTGGGAGGGTAACGGCTCCTGGGTTACAGATTAATGCACTGGGGTAGGGTACACAGTCCGACAGGCTGGGAGGGTAACTGCCCCTGGGTTATACATCAATGCACTGGGGTGTTGTACACAGTTGTACATGCTGGGAGGGTAACTGCTCCTGGGTAACTGATCAGTGCACTGGTTTGTGGTACACAGTCCTACATGCTGGGAGGGTAACTGCTCCTGTGTTAAACATCAATGCGCTGGGGTCGGGTACACAGTCCTACATGCTGGGAGGGTAACTGCTCCTGGTTTACTGATCAATGCACTGGCTTGGTGTACACAGTCCTACATGCTGGGACGGTAACTGCTCCTGGGTAACAGATCAATGCAATGGGGTGCTGAAAACAGTCCTACATGCTGGGAGGGTAACTGCTCCTGGGTAACAGATCAATGCACTGGGGTGGTGTACACTGTCCTACATGCTGGGAGGGTACCTGCTCCTGGGTTACAGATCAATGCACTGGGGTAGTGTACACAACCTACATGCTAGGAGGGTAACTGCTCCTGGGTTACAGACGAATGCACTGGGGTGGTGTACACAGTCATACATGCTAGGAGGGTAACTGCTCCTGGATTACAGATCAATGCACAGGGGTGGTGTACACAGTCCTACATGCTGAGAGGATAACTGCTCCTGGTTTCCAGATCATTACACTGGAGTGATGTACACAGTCCTATATTCTGGTAGGGTAACTGCTCCTGGGATACAGATCAATGCACTGGGGTGGTGTACACAGTCCCAATCGCTGGGAGAGTAACTGCTCCTGGGTTATAGATCAATGCACTGGGGTGGAGTACACAGCCCTACATGCTGGGAGGGTAATTGTTACTGGGTTACAGATCAATGCACTGTGTTGGTGTACACAGTCCTACATGCTGAGAGGGTACCTGCTCGTGGGTTACAAATCAATGCACTGGGGTGGGGTACACAGTCCTACATGCTGAGAGGATAACTGCTCCTGGTTTCCAGATCATTACACTGGAGTGATGTACACAGTCCTATATTCTGGTAGGGTAACTGCTCCTGGGATACAGATCAATGCACTGGGGTGGTGTACACAGTCCCAATCGCTGGGAGAGTAACTGCTCCTGGGTTATAGATCAATGCACTGGGGTGGAGTACACAGCCCTACATGCTGGGAGGGTAACTGCACCTGGTTTATAGATCAATGCATTGGGGTGGGCTACACAGTCCTACATGCTGGGAGGGTAACTGCTCCTGGGTTACAGATGAATGCACATTGGGTTAAGGGGACTCAGTCCTACATGCTAGGAGGGTAAATGCTCCTGGGTTGCAGAACAATGCACAGGGGTTGTGTACACAGTCCTACATGCTGGGAGGGTTACTGCTCCTGGGTTACACATCAATGCGCTGGGGTGGGGTACAAAGTCCAACATGCTGGGAGGGTAACTGCTCCTGGGTTACAGATCAATGCACTGGGGTAGGGTACACAGTCCTACATGCTCAGAGGGTAACTGATTTACTGATCAATGCACTGGGGTGGTGTACACTGCCCTCCATGCTGGGAGAGTAACTTCTACTATGTAACAGATCAATGCACTGGGGTGGTGTACACTGCCCTCCATGCTGGGAGGGTAACTGCTACTTGGTAACACAGCAATGCACTGGGGTGGTGTACACTGCCCTCCATGCTGGGAGGGTAACTGCTCCTGGGTTACACATCAACGCACTGGGGTGGGGGACACAGTCCTACATGCTGGAAGGGTAACTGCTCATGGGTCACAGATCAATGCACTGGGGTGGGGTATACATTCCTACAGGCTGGGAGGGTAACTGCTCCTGGTTACAGATCAAGGCACTGGGATGGTGTACACAGTCCTACATGCTGGGAGGGTAACTGCCTCTGGGGAATAGATCAATGCACTGGGTTGTTGTACACAGTGGTATACGCTGGGAGTGGAACTGCTCCTGGGTTACTGATCAATGCACTGGGATGGTGTACACAGTCCTACATGCTGGGAGGATAACTGCTCCTGGGTTACAGGTCAATGCACTGGGGTGGGGGACACAGTCCTACATGTTGGGAGTGTAACTGCTCCTGGGTTACAGATCAAGGCACTGGGTTGGGGTGCACAGTCCTACATGCTGGGAGGGTAACTGCTTCTGGGTTATAGATCAATGCACTGGGGTGGGGTACACAGACCCACATGCTGGGGTACACAGACCCACATGCTGGGGGGTAACTGCCTCTGGGTTACAGATCAATGCACTGGGGTAGGGTACACAGCCCTACACGCTGGGAGGGTAACTGCTCCTGGGTTACACATCAATGCACTGGGTTGGGGTGCACAGTCCTACATGCTGGGAGGGTAACTGCTTCTGGGTTACAGATCAATGCACTGGGGTAGGGTACACAGTCCTACATGCTGGGAGGGTAACTGCTCCTGGGTTACTGATTAATGCATTGGGGTGGGCTACACTGTCCTACAGGCTGGGAGGGTAACTGCTCCTTGGTTACAGATCAATGCACTGGGGTGGTGTACACTGCCCTACATGATGGGAGGGTACCTGCTCCTGGGTTACAGATCAATGCACGGGGGTAGGGTACACACCCTACATGCTAGGGTGGTAACTGCTCCTGGGTTACAAATCAATGCACTAGGGTAGGGTACACTGTCCTACATGCTGGGAGGGTAACTGCTCCTGGGTTACACATCACTGCGCTGGGGTGGGGCACACCGTACTACATGCTGGGAGGGTAACTGCTCCTGCTTTACTGATCAATGAAATTGGCTGGTGTACACAGTCCTACATGCTGGGAGGGTAACTGCTCTTGGTTTACAGATCAATGCAATGGGGTGCTGAAAACAGTCCGACATGCTGGGAGGGTAACAGCTCCGGGGTAACAGAACAATGCACTGGGGTGGTGTACACAGTCCTACATGCTGTGAGGGTAACTGCTCCTGGGTTACAGGTCAATGCACTTGGGTGGTGTACACTGTCCTACATGCTGGGAGGGTAACTGTTACTGAGTTACAGATCAATGCACTGTGGTGGTGTACACAGTCCTACATGCTGGGAGGGTACCTGCTCCTGGGTTACAAATCAATGCACTGGGGTGGGGTACACATTCCTACATGCTGAGATGGTAACTGCTCTTGGGTTCCAGATCAATGCACTGGAGTGATGTACACAGTCCTATATTCTGGTAGGTAACTGCTCCTGGGATACAGATCAAGGCACTGGGGTGGTGTATACAGTCCTATATGCTGGGAGGGTAACTGCTCCTGGGTTATAGATCAATGCACTGGGGTGGAGTACACAAACCTACATGCTGGGAGGGTAACTGCTCCTGGTTTATAGATCAATGCACTTGGGTGGAGTACACAGTCCTACATTCTGGGAGGGAAACTGCACCTGTGTTACAGATCAATGCACTGTGGTAGGGTACACAGTCCTACATGCTGGGACGGTAACTGCACCTGTGTTACAGATCAATGCACTGGGGTGGTGTACACAGTCCTACATGCTGGGAGGGAAACTGCACCTGTGTTACAGATCAATGCACTGTGGTAGGGTACACAGTCCTACATGCTGGGACGGTAACTGCACCTCTGTTACAGATCAATGCACTGGGGTGGTGTACACAGTCCTACATGCTGGGAGGATAACAGCTCCTGGGTTACAGATTAATGCACTGTGGTAGGGTACACAGTCCTACATGCTGGGACGGTAACTGCACCTGTGTTACAGATCAATGCACTGGGGTGGTGTACACAGTCCTACATGCTGGGAGGATAACAGCTCCTGGGTTACAGATTAATGCACTGGGGTAGGGTACACAGTCCGACATGCTCAGACGGTAACTGCTCCAGGTTTACAGATCAATGCACTGGGGTGGTGTACACAGTCCTACATGGTGGGAGGGTAACTGCTCCTGGGTAACAGATCAATGCACTGGGGTGGTGTACACTGTCCTCCATGCTGGGAGGGTAACTGCTCCTGGGTAACAGATCAATGCACTGGGGTGGGTTATACAGTCCGACATGCTGGGAGGGTAACTGCTCATGGGTTACTGATCAATGTACTGTTGTGGGGTACACATTCCTACACGCTGGGAGGGTAACTGCCCCTGGGTTACAGATCAGTGCACTGCGGTGGGGTACACATTCTTAAACGCTGGGCAGGTAACTGCTCCTGGTTTACAGATCAAGGCACTGGCTTGGGGTGCACAGTCCTACATGCTGGGAGGGTAACTGCTCCTGGGTTATAGATCAATGCACTGGGATGGTGTACACAGTCCGACATGCTGGGAGGGTAACTGCCCCTGGGTTATAGATCAATGCACTGGGGTGTTGTACACAGTTGTACATGCTGGGAGGGTAACTGCTCCTGGGTAACTGATCAGTGCACTGGTTTGGGGTACACAGTCCTACTTGCTGGGAGGGTGACTGCTCCTGGTTTTACAGATCAATGCACTGGGGTGGGGTACACAGTCCTACATGCCGGGAGGGTAACTGCTCCTGGCTTACAGATCAATGCACTGGGATGGTGTACACAGTCCTACATGCTGGGAGGGTACCTGATCCTGGGTTACATATCAATGCACTGGGGTGGTGTGCACAGTCCTACATGCTGGGAGGTTAACTGCTCCTGGGTTACAGAATAATGCACTGGGGTGGTGTACACAGTTCTACATGCTGGGAGGGTACCTGCTCCTGGTTTACAGATCAATGCACTGGGGTGGGTACACAGTCCTACATGCTGAGAGGGAAACTGCTCCTAGGTTATAGATCAATGCACGGAGGTAGTGTACACACTACTACATGCTGGGAGGGTAACTGCTCCTGGGTTACAGATCAATGCAATGGGGTGGTGTGCACAGTCCTTCATGCTGGGAGGGCAACTGCTCCTGTGTTACAGATCAATGCACTGGCGTGGTGTACACAGTCCTACATCCTGGGGGTGGGAGGGCGAACTGCTCCTGGGTTACAGATCAGTGCACTGGGGGTGGGGTGCACAGTCCTACATGCTGGGAGGGTAACTGCTCCTGGGTACAGATCAATGCACTGGGGTTGTGTACACAGTCCTACACGCTGGGAGGGTAACTGCTCCTGGATTACAGATAAATGCACTGGCGTGGTGTACACAGTCCCACATGCTCGGAGGTAAAATGTTCCTGGGTTACAGATCAATGCACTGGGGTAGGGTACACAGTCCTACATGCTGGGAGGGTAACTGCTCCTGGTTTACAAATCAATGCACTGGGATGGTGTACACAGTCCAACATGCTGGGAGGGTAACTGCCCCTGGGTTATACATCAATGCACTGGGGTGTTGTGCACAGTCCTACATGCTGGGAGGGTAACGGCTCCTGGGTTACAGATTAATGCACTGGGGTAGGGTACACAGTCCGACAGGCTGGGAGGGTAACTGCCCCTGGGTTATACATCAATGCACTGGGGTGTTGTACACAGTTGTACATGCTGGGAGGGTAACTGCTCCTGGGTAACTGATCAGTGCACTGGTTTGTGGTACACAGTCCTACATGCTGGGAGGGTAACTGCTCCTGGGTTAAACATCAATGCGCTGGGGTCGGGTACACAGTCCTACATGCTGGGAGGGTAACTGCTCCTGGTTTACTGATCAATGCACTGGCTTGGTGTACACAGTCCTACATGCTGGGACGGTAACTGCTCCTGGGTAACAGATCAATGCAATGGGGTGCTGAAAACAGTCCTACATGCTGGGAGGGTAACTGCTCCTGGGTAACAGATCAATGCACTGGGGTGGTGTACACTGTCCTACATGCTGGGAGGGTACCTGCTCCTGGGTTACAGATCAATGCACTGGGGTAGTGTACACAACCTACATGCTAGGAGGGTAACTGCTCCTGGGTTACAGACGAATGCACTGGGGTGGTGTACACAGTCATACATGCTAGGAGGGTAACTGCTCCTGGATTACAGATCAATGCACAGGGGTGGTGTACACAGTCCTACATGCTGGGAGGGTAATTGTTACTGGGTTACAGATCAATGCACTGTGTTGGTGTACACAGTCCTACATGCTGAGAGGGTACCTGCTCGTGGGTTACAAATCAATGCACTGGGGTGGGGTACACAGTCCTACATGCTGAGAGGATAACTGCTCCTGGTTTCCAGATCATTACACTGGAGTGATGTACACAGTCCTATATTCTGGTAGGGTAACTGCTCCTGGGATACAGATCAATGCACTGGGGTGGTGTACACAGTCCCAATCGCTGGGAGAGTAACTGCTCCTGGGTTATAGATCAATGCACTGGGGTGGAGTACACAGCCCTACATGCTGGGAGGGTAACTGCACCTGGTTTATAGATCAATGCATTGGGGTGGGCTACACAGTCCTACATGCTGGGAGGGTAACTGCTCCTGGGTTACAGATGAATGCACATTGGGTTAAGGGGACTCAGTCCTACATGCTAGGAGGGTAAATGCTCCTGGGTTGCAGAACAATGCACAGGGGTTGTGTACACAGTCCTACATGCTGGGAGGGTTACTGCTCCTGGGTTACACATCAATGCGCTGGGGTGGGGTACAAAGTCCAACATGCTGGGAGGGTAACTGCTCCTGGGTTACAGATCAATGCACTGGGGTAGGGTACACAGTCCTACATGCTCAGAGGGTAACTGATTTACTGATCAATGCACTGGGGTGGTGTACACTGCCCTCCATGCTGGGAGGGTAACTGCTACTTGGTAACACAGCAATGCACTGGGGTGGTGTACACTGCCCTCCATGCTGGGAGGGTAACTGCTCCTGGGTTACACATCAACGCACTGGGGTGGGGGACACAGACCTACATGCTGGAAGGGTAACTGCTCATGGGTCACAGATCAATGCACTGGGGTGGGGTATACATTCCTACAGGCTGGGAGGGTAACTGCTCCTGGTTACAGATCAAGGCACTGGGATGGTGTACACAGTCCTACATGCTGGGAGGGTAACTGCCTCTGGGGAATAGATCAATGCACTGGGTTGTTGTACACAGTGGTATACGCTGGGAGTGGAACTGCTCCTGAGTTACTGATCAATGCACTGGGATGGTGTACACAGTCCTACATGCTGGGAGGATAACTGCTCCTGGGTTACAGGTCAATGCACTGGGGTGGGGGACACAGTCCTACATGTTGGGAGTGTAACTGCTCCTGGGTTACAGATCAAGGCACTGGGTTGGGGTGCACAGTCCTACATGCTGGGAGGGTAACTGCTTCTGGGTTATAGATCAATGCACTGGGGTGGGGTACACAGACCCACATGCTGGGGGGTAACTGCCTCTGGGTTACAGATCAATGCACTGGGGTAGGGTACACAGCCCTACACGCTGGGAGGGTAACTGCTCCTGGGTTACACATCAATGCACTGGGTTGGGGTGCACAGTCCTACATGCTGGGAGGGTAACTGCTTCTGGGTTACAGATCAATGCACTGGGGTAGGGTACACAGTCCTACATGCTGGGAGGGTAACTGCTCCTGGGTTACTGATTAATGCATTGGGGTGGGCTACACTGTCCTACAGGCTGGGAGGGTAACTGCTCCTTGGTTACAGATCAATGCACTGGGGTGGTGTACACTGCCCTACATGATGGGAGGGTACCTGCTCCTGGGTTACAGATCAATGCACGGGGGTAGGGTACACACCCTACATGCTAGGGTGGTAACTGCTCCTGGGTTACAAATCAATGCACTAGGGTAGGGTACACTGTCCTACATGCTGGGAGGGTAACTGCTCCTGGGTTACAGATCAATGCACTGGGGTGGTTTACACAGTCCTACATGCTGGGAGGTTAACTGCTCTTGGGTTACACATCACTGCGCTGGGGTGGGGCACACCGTACTACATGCTGGGAGGGTAACTGCTCCTGCTTTACTGATCAATGAAATTGGCTGGTGTACACAGTCCTACATGCTGGGAGGGTAACTGCTCTTGGTTTACAGATCAATGCAATGGGGTGCTGAAAACAGTCCGACATGCTGGGAGGGTAACAGCTCCGGGGTAACAGAACAATGCACTGGGGTGGTGTACACAGTCCTACATGCTGTGAGGGTAACTGCTCCTGGGTTACAGGTCAATGCACTTGGGTGGTGTACACTGTCCTACATGCTGGGAGGGTAACTGTTACTGAGTTACAGATCAATGCACTGTGGTGGTGTACACAGTCCTACATGCTGGGAGGGTACCTGCTCCTGG
The DNA here is from genome assembly GCF_020745735.1 of Hemiscyllium ocellatum. Taxonomy (NCBI): domain Eukaryota; kingdom Metazoa; phylum Chordata; class Chondrichthyes; order Orectolobiformes; family Hemiscylliidae; genus Hemiscyllium; species Hemiscyllium ocellatum. Next base: position 1,325,397 of record NC_083443.1, on the reverse strand, counting down.
GTTACAAATCAATGCACTGGGGTGGGGTACACATTCCTACATGCTGAGATGGTAACTGCTCTTGGGTTCCAGATCAATGCACTGGAGTGATGTACACAGTCCTATATTCTGGTAGGTAACTGCTCCTGGGATACAGATCAAGGCACTGGGGTGGTGTATACAGTCCTATATGCTGGGAGGGTAACTGCTCCTGGGTTATAGATCAATGCACTGGGGTGGAGTACACAAACCTACATGCTGGGAGGGTAACTGCTCCTGGTTTATAGATCAATGCACTTGGGTGGAGTACACAGTCCTACATTCTGGGAGGGAAACTGCACCTGTGTTACAGATCAATGCACTGTGGTAGGGTACACAGTCCTACATGCTGGGACGGTAACTGCACCTGTGTTACAGATCAATGCACTGGGGTGGTGTACACAGTCCTACATGCTGGGAGGATAACAGCTCCTGGGTTACAGGTTAATGCACTGGGGTAGGGTACACAGTCCGACATGCTCAGACGGTAACTGCTCCAGGTTTACAGATCAATGCACTGGCGTGGTGTACACAGTCCTACATGCTCGGAGGTAAAATGTTCCTGGGTTACAGATCAATGCACTGGGGTAGGGTACACAGTCCTACATGCTGGGAGGGTAACTGCTCCTGGTTTACAAATCAATGCACTGGGATGGTGTACACAGTCCAACATGCTGGGAGGGTAACTGCCCCTGGGTTATACATCAATGCACTGGGGTGTTGTGCACAGTCCTACATGCTGGGAGGGTAACGGCTCCTGGGTTACAGATTAATGCACTGGGGTAGGGTACACAGTCCTACATGCTGGGAGGGTACCTGCTTCTGGGTTACAAATCAATGCACTGGGATGGTGTACACAGTCCGACAGGCTGGGAGGGTAACTGCCCCTGGGTTATACATCAATGCACTGGGGTGTTGTACACAGTTGTACATGCTGGGAGGGTAACTGCTCCTGGGTAACTGATCAGTGCACTGGTTTGTGGTACACAGTCCTACTTGCTGGGAGGGTGACTGCTCCTGGTTTACAGATCAATGCACTGGGTTGGGGTACACAGTCCTACATGCCGGGAGGATAACTGCTCCTGTGTTGCAGATCAATGCACTGGGATGGTGTACACAGTCCTACATGCTGGGAGAGTACCTGATCCTGGGTTACATATCAATGCACTGGGGTGGTGTGCACAGTCCTACATGCTGGGAGGTTAACTGCTCCTGGGTTACAGAACAATGCACTGGGGTGGTGTACACAGTCCTACATGCTGGGAGGGTACCTGCTCCTGGGTTACAGATCAATGCACTGGGGTGGGTACACAGTCCTACATGCTGAGAGGGAAACTGCTCCTAGGTTATAGATCAATGCACGGAGGTAGTGTACACGCTACTACATGCAGGGAGGGTAACTGCTCTTGGGTTACAGATCAATGCAATGGGGTGGTGTACACAGTCCTTCATGCTGGAGGGGGACTGCTCCTTGGTTACAGATCAATGCACTGGGGTGGTGTACACAGTCCTACATGCTTGGAGGGTAACTGCTCCTGGGTTACAGATCAATGCACTGGGGTGGTGTACACAGTCCTACATGCTGGGGGTGGGAGGGCTAACTGCTTCTGGGTTACAGATCAATGCACTGTGGTGGGATACACAGTCCGACATGCTGGAAGTGTAACTGATCATGGGTTACATATCAATGCACTGGGGGTGGGGTGCACAGTCCTACATGCTGGGAGTGTAACTGCTCCTGAGTACAGATCAATGCAATGGGGTGGTGTACACAGTCCTTCATGCTGGAAGGGGGACTGCTCCTGAGTTACAGATCAATGCACTGGGGTTGTGTACACAGTCCTACATGCTGGGAGGGTAACTGCTCCTGAGTACAGATCAATGCAATGGGGTGGTGTACACAGTCCTTCATGCTGGAAGGTGGACTGCTCCTGAGTTACAGATCAATGCACTGGGGTTGTGTACACAGTCCTACACGCTGGGAGGGTAACTGCTCCTGGATTACAGATAAATGCATTGGGGTGGGATACACAGTCCTACATGCTTGGAGGGTAACTCTTCCAGGGTTATAGATCAATGCACTGTGGTGGGATACACAGTCCTACATGCTGGAAGTGTAACTGATCCTGGGTTACATATCAATGCACTGGGGTGGTGTACACTGTCCTACATGCTGGGGGGTGGGGGGTAACTGCTCGTGGGTTACAGATCAATGCACTGGGGTGGTGGTCACAGTCCTGCATGCTGGGAGGGTAACTGATGCTGGGTTACAGATCAATGCACTGGGTGGTGTACACAGTCCGACATGCTGGGGGGTGGGGGGTAACTGCTCCTGGGTTATAGATTAATGCACTGGGGTGATGTACACTTTCCTACACGCTGCGAGGGTAACTTCTCCTGGGTTACAGATCAATGCACTTGTGTTCGGTACAGAGTACTCCATGCTTGGAAGGTAACTGTTCCTGGGTTACAGATCAATGCACTGGCTTGGTGTACACAGTCATACATGCTAGGAGGGTAACTGCTCTTGGGTTACAGGTCAATGGACTTGGGTGTTGTACACAGTCCTACATGCTGGGAGGGTACCTGCTCCTGGGTTACAAATCAATGCACTGGGGTGGTGTACACATTCCTACATGCTGAGATGGCAACTGCTCTTGGGTTCCAGATCAATGCACTGGGGTGATGTACACAGTCCTATGTTCTGGTAGGTAACTGCTCCTGGGATACAGATCAAGGCACTGGGGTGGTGTACACAGTCCTATATGCTGGGAGGGTAACTGCTCCTGGGTTATAGATCAATGCACTGGGGTGGAGTACACAAACCTACATGCTGGGAGGGTAAGTGCTCCTGGTTTATAGATCAATGCACTTGGGTGGAGTACACAGTCCTACATTCTGGGAGGGAAACTGCACCTGTGTTACAGATCAATGCACTGTGGTAGGGTACACAGCCCTACATGCTGGGAGGGTAACTGCACCGGGTTTACAGATCAATGCATTGGGGTGGGCTACACAGTCCTCCACTCTGGGAGGGTACCTGCTCCTGCGTTAGAGATCAATGCACTGGGGTGTTGTACACAGTCCTGCATGCAGGGAGAGTAACTGATCCTGGGTTACAGATCAATGCACTGCGGTGGTGTACACAGTCCGACATGCTGAGAGGGTAACTGCTCCTGGGTTACAGATCAATCCTCTGGGGTGGGGTACACAGTCCTACATGCTGGGCGGGTAACTGATCCTGGGTTGCAGATCAATGCACTGGGGTGTTGTACACAGCCCTACATGCTGGGAGGGTAAGTGCTCCTGGGTTACAGACCAATGCACTGTCGTGTGTTACACAGTCCTACATACTGGGAGGGTACCAGCTTCTGGGTTACAGATGAATGCATTGGGGTGGGGTACACAGTCCTCCATGCTTGGAAGGTAACTGTTCCTGGGTTACAGATCTATGCACTTGGGTGGTGTACACAGTCCTTCATGCTGGGAGGTTAACTGCTCCTGATTTACAGATTCACGCACAGTGGTGGTGTACACATTCCTCCACGCTGTGTGGGTAACTGCTCCTGTGTTACAGATCAATGCACTGGCGTGGTGCACAAGGTCCTACATGCTGGGAGGGAACTGCTCCTGGTTTACAGATCATTGCACTGGGGTGGTGTACACAGTCCTACATGCTGGGAGGGTAGCTCTTCCTGGGTTACAGATCAATGAACTGGGGTCTGTTACAGAGTCCTACATGCTGGGATGGTACCTGCTCCTGTGTTACAGATCATTGCACTCGGGTGATGTACACAGTCCTACATGCTGGGAGGGTAACTGCTCCTAGGATACAGATCAATGCACTGGGGTGGTGTACACAGACCTACATGCTGGGAGGGTAACTGGTCCTGGGTTACAGATCAATGCACTGGATGGTGTACACAGCCCTACATGCTGGGAGGGTAACTGCTCCTGGGTTACAGATCATTGCACTGGGATGGTGTACACAGTCCGACATGCTGGGAGGGTAACTGTTCCTGGGTTACAGATCAATGCAATGCGGTGGTGTACACAGTCCGACATGCTGAGAGGGTACCAGCTCCTGGGTTACAGATGAATGCATTGGGGTGGGGTACACAGTCCTCCATGCTTGGAAGGTAACTGTTCCTGGGTTACAGATCTATGCACTTGGGTGGTGTACACAGTCCTACATGCTGGGAGGTTAACTGCTCCTGATTTACAGATTCACGCACAGTGGTGGTGTACACATTCCTCCACGCTGTGTGGGTAACTGCTCCTGTGTTACAGATCAATGCACTGGCGTGGTGCACAAGTTCCTACATGCTGGGAGGGAACTGCTCCTGTGTTACAGATCATTGCACTGGGGTGGTGTACACAGTCCTACATGCTGGGATGGTACCTGCTCCTGCGGTTACATATCAATGCACTCGGGTGATGTACACAGTCCAACATGCTGGGAGGGTAACTGGTCCTGGGTTACAGATCAATGCACTGGATGGTGTACACAGCCCTACATGCTGGGAGGGTAACTGCTCCTGGGTTACAGATCATTGCACTGGGATGGTGTACACAGTCCGACATGCTGAGAGGGTAACTGTTCCTGGGTTACAGATCAATGCACTGCGGTGGTGTACACAGTCCGACATGCTGAGAGGGTAACTGCTCCTGGGTTACAGATCAATCCTCTGGGGTGGGGTACACAGTCCTACATGCTGGGCGGGTAACTGCTCCTGGGTTACAGATCAATGCAGTGGGGTGGTGCACACAGCCGTACATGGTGGGAGGGTAACTGCACCAGGGTTACAGATCAATGCACTGGAGTGGGCCACACAGGCCTACATGCTGGGATGGTACCTACTCCTTGGTAACAGATCAATGCACTTGGGTGATATACACAGTCCTACATGCTGGGAGGGTAACTGATCCTGGGTTACAGATCAATGCACTGGGGTGTTGTACACAGCCCTACATGCTGGGAGGGTGACTGCTCCTGGGTTACAGATGAATGCACTGGGGTGGGGTACACAGTCCTCCATGCTTGGAATGTAACTGGTCCTGGGTTACAGATCAACGCAGGGGTTTGGTGTTCACAGCCCTACATGCTTGGCGGGTAACTGCTCCAGGGTTCCTGATCAATGTACTGGGATGGTGTACACAGTCCTCCATGCTGGGATGGTACCTGCTCCTGGGTTACAGATCAATGCACTTGGGTGATATGCACAGTCCTACATGCTGGGAGGGTAACTGCTCCTGGGTTACAGATCAATCCTCTGGGGTGGTGCACACAGTCCTACACGCTGGGAGGCCAACTGCTCCTGGGTTACAGATCAATGCACTGGGGTGATACACAAAGTCCTACATTCTGGGAGGGTAACTGCTCCAGGGTTACAGATCAATGCACTTGGGAAGTGTGCACATTCCTACACGCTGTTCGGGTAACTGCTCCAGGGTTACTGATCAAAGTACTGGGATGGTGTACACAGTCCTACATGCTGGGAGGGTAACTGCTCCTGGGTTACAGATCAATGCACTGGGGTAGGGTACACAGTCCTACATGCTCAGAGGGTAACTGATTTACTGATCAATGCACTGGGGTGGTGTACACTTCCCTCCATGCTGGGAGAGTAACTGCTCCTATGTAACAGATCAATCCTCTGGGGTGGGGTACACAGTCCTACATGCTGGGTGGGTATCTGCTCCTTGGTTACAAATCAATGCACTGGGGGTTGTCTACACAGTCCTCCATGCTGGGAGGGTAACTGCTACTTGGTAACACAGCAATGCACTGGGGTGGTGCACACAGTCCTACATGCTGGGAGGGAAACTGCTACTGGGTTACTGATCAATAAACTGGGGTGGGGTACAGAGTCCTACATGCTGGGAGGGTAACTGCTCCTGGTTTACAGATGAATGCACTGGGTTGGTGTACACAGTACTACATGCTGGGAGGGTAACTGTTCCAGGGTTATAGATCAATGCTCTGGGGTGGAATACACAGTCCTCCATGCTGGGAGGGTGACTGATCCTGGGTTACAGATCAATGCACTGGGGTGGTGTACACAGTCCTACAGGCTGGGAGGGTAACTGTTCCTGGCTGACTGATCAATGCACTGCGGTGGTGTACACAGTCCGACATGCTGAGAGAGTAACTGCTCCTGGGTTACAGATCAATCCTCTGGGGTGGGGTAGCCAGTCCTACATGCTGGGCGGATAACTTCTCCTGGGATACAGATCAATGCAGTGGGGTGATGCACACAGCCCTACATGCTGAGAGGGTAACTGCTCCTGGGTTACAGATCAATCCTCTGGCGTGGGCTACACAGGCCTCCATGCTGGAATGGTACCTACTCCTAGGAAACAGATCAATGCACTTGGGTGATATACACAGTCCTACATGCTGGGAGGGTAAATGCTCCTGGATTTGAGATCAATCCACTTGGGTTGTGTACACAGCCCTACATGCTGGGAGGGTACCTGCTCCTGGGTTACAGATCAATGCACTGTGGTGTTGTTCACAGTCCGACATGCTGAGAGGGTAACTGCTCCTGGGCTACAGATCAAGCCTCTGGGGTGGGGTAGCCAGTCCTACATGCTGGGAGGGTAAATGCTCCTGGATTAGAGATCAATCCACTTGGGTTGTGTACACAGCCCTACATGCTGGACGGGTAACTGCTCCTGGGATACAGATCAATGCAGTGGGGTGGTGCACACAGCCCTACATGGTGGGAGGGTAACTGCACCAGGGATACAGATCAATGCACTGGACTGGGGTACACAGGCCTACATGCTGAGAGAGTAACTGCTCCTGGGTTACAGATCAATCCTCTGGCGTGGGCTACACAGGCCTCCATGCTGGAATGGTACCTACTCCTAGGAAACAGATCAATGCACTTGGGTGATATACACAGTCCTACATGCTGGGAGGGAAACTGCTCCTGGGTTACAGATCATTGCCCTGGGGTGGGGTACACTGTCCTACATGCTGGGAGGGTAAATGCTCCTGGGTTACAGATCAATGCACTGTGGTGTTGTACACAGCCTTACATGCTGGGAGGATAACAGTTCCAGTTTTACTGATCAATGCACTGGGGTGGGGTACACAGTCCTACATGCTGGCAGGGTAACTGCACTTGGGTTACAGATCAGTGCACTGGGCTGGTGTACACATTCCGACATGCTTGGAGGGTAACTGCTCCTGGGTTACAGATCAATGCACTGGGGTGTTGTACACAGTCCTGCATGCAGGGAGGGTAACTGCTCCTGGGTTACAGATCAATGCACTGGGGTGATATACATTATCCTACACGCTGGGAGGGTAACTGATCCTGGGTTACAGATCAATGCACTGGGGTGTTGTACACAGCCCTACATGCTGGGAGGGTAACTGTTCCTGGGTTACAGATCAATGCACTGGGGTGTTGTACACAGCCCTACATGCTGGGAGGGTAACTGCTCCTGGATTACAGACCATTGCACTGTCGTGTGTTACACAGTCCTACATACTGGGAGGGTAACAGCTCCTGGGTTACAGATGAATGCACTGGGGTGGGGTACACATTCCTCCATGCTTGGAGGGTAACTGCTTATAGGTTACAGATCAATGCACTGGGGTGGGGTACACAGCCCGACATGCTGGGAGCTTAACAGCTCCTGGTTTACAGATGAATGCACTGGGTTGGTGCACACAGTCCTACATGCTGGGAGGTTAACAGTTCCAGGGTTATAGATCAATGCACTGAGTTGGGATTCACAGTCCTACATGCTATGATGGTAACTGATCCTGGGTTCCAGATCAATGCACTGGGGTGGTGTACAAAGACCTACATGCTGGGAGGATAACTGCTCCTGGGTTACAGATCAATGCACTGGGATGGTGTACACAGTCCGACATGCTGGGAGGGTAAACGTTCCTGGGTTACAGATCAATGCACTGGGGTGGGTTTACACAGTCTTACATGCTGGGAGGGTAACTGTTCCTGGGTGACTGTTCAATACACTGTGGTGGTGTACACAGTCCGACATGCTGAGAGGGTAACTGCTCCTGGGTTACAGATCAATCCTCTGGGGTGGGGTACACAGTCCTACATGCTGGGCGGGTAACTGCTCCTGGGTTACAGATCAATGCACTGCGGTGGTGTACACAATCCCACATGCTGGGAGGGTAACTGCTCCAGGGTTACAGATCAATGCACTGGGGTTGTGTACACAGTCCTGCATGCTGTGAGGGTAACTGCTCCTGGGTTACAGGTCAATGCACTGGGGTGGGGTACACAGTCCTACATGCTGGGACGGGAACTGCTCCTGGGTTACAGATCAATGCGCTGGGGTTGTGTACACAGTCCTACATGCTGTGCGGGGAACTGATCCTGCGTTACAGATCAATGCACTTGTGTGATATGCATAGTCCTACATGCTGGGAGGCTAACAGCTCCTATGTTACAGATCAATGCACTGGGATGGTGTACACAGTCCGACATGCTGGGAGGGTAAACGTTCCTGGGTTACAGATCAATGCACTGGGGTGGGTTTACACAGTCTTACATGCTGGGAGGGTAACTGTTCCTGGGTGACTGTTCAATACACTGTGGTGGTGTACACAGTCCGACATGCTGAGAGGGTAACTGCTCCTGGGTTACAGATCAATCCTCTGGGGTGGGGTACACAGTCCTACATGCTGGGCGGGTAACTGCTCCTGGGTTACAGATCAATGCACTGCGGTGGTGTACACAATCCCACATGCTGGGAGGGTAACTGCTCCAGGGTTACAGATCAATGCACTGGGGTTGTGTACACAGTCCTGCATGCTGTGAGGGTAACTGCTCCTGGGTTACAGGTCAATGCACTGGGGTGGGGTACACAGTCCTACATGCTGGGACGGGAACTGCTCCTGGGTTACAGATCAATGCGCTGGGGTTGTGTACACAGTCCTACATGCTGTGCGGGGAACTGATCCTGCGTTACAGATCAATGCACTTGTGTGATATGCATAGTCCTACATGCTGGGAGGCTAACAGCTCCTATGTTACAGACCAATGAACTGGGGTGGGGTACACAGTACGACATGCTGGGAGGGTAACTGCTCCTGGTTTCCAGATCATTGCCCTGGTGTTGGGTGTACAGTCCTACATACTGGGAGGGTAACTGCTCCTATGTTACAGACCAATGCACTGGGGTGGTGTACACAGTCCTAAATGATGGGAGGGCAACTATTCTTGGCTTTCAGATCAATGCACTGGAGTGGTGTACACATCCCTACATGCTGGGAGGGTAACTGCTCCTGGGTTACAGATCAATGCATTGGGGTGGGGTACACAGACCCACATGCTGGGAGCGTAAATGCACCTGGGTTATAGATCAATGCACTGGGGTGTGTTATAGAGTCCTACATGCTGGGAGGGTAACTGCTCCTGGGTTACAGCTCAATGCACTGGGGTGGTTTACACAGTCCTAAATGCTGGGAGGGTAACTGCTCCTGGGTTACAGATCAATGCATGGGGGTGGGGTACACAGACCCACTTGCTGGGAGCGTAAATGCACCTGGGTTGCAGATCAATGCACTGGGGTGGGGCACACTGTCCTACATGCTGTGAGGGGAACTGCTCCTGGGTTACAGATCAATGCACTGGGGTGGTGTACACTGTCCTACATGCTGGGAGGGTAACTGCTCCTGGTTACAGATCAATGCACTGGAGTGTTGTACACAGTCCTACATGCTGGGAGCGTAACTGCTCCTGGTTTACAGATCAATGCACTGCGGTGTTGTACACAGTCCTACATGCTGGGAGGGTAACTGCTCCTGGGTTACAGATCAATGCACTGGGGTGGTGTACACTGTCCTACATTCTGGGAGGGTAACTGCTCCTGGTTACAGATCAATGCACTGGAGTGTTGTACACAGTCCTACATGCTGGGAGGGTAACTGCTCCTGGGTTTCAGATCAATGCACTGGAGTGGTGTTCACAGCCCTACATGCTGGGAGGGTAACTGCTCCTGGGTTACAGTTCAATGCACTGGGGTGGTGTACACAGTCCTAAATGCTGGGAGGGTAACTGCTCCTGGGTTACAGATCAATACATTGGGGTGGGGTGCACAGTCCGACATGCTGTGTGCGTAAATGCTCCTGGGTTATAGAACAATGCACTGGTGTGTGTTACAGAGTCCTACATGCTGGGAGGGTAACTGCTCCTGGGTTGCAGATCACTGCACTGGGGTGGTGTACACTGTCCTACATGCTGGGAGGGTAACTACTCCTCGTTTACAGATCAATGCACTGGGGTGGTGTACACAGTCCGACATGCTGGGAGGGTAACTGCTCCTGGGTTACAGATTAATGCACCAGTTATCACAGCAAGGTTCTCTGTGCTGGTCAGACTGTGTGGTTGAGGTTTATATATAATACAATGATGTGGCATGCTGGATGCATATTTATTCCAGGTTCACACATTGGTGCCCTGCTGTGGTCAGTGCAGCTCCCGGTACTGAACAGATATGTAAGCTGTGCATAGTACATCATGTTGGTGGGGTGGATGGGGGGAAAGGTGATGGACAGGTCACGGAGCACCTTGGAACAATCTGACCCCGACATTCTATAACTGCCATTCCCCGGAACGTTCTATCATAGACATTCTATAACTGACATTCCCCGTAACGTTCTGTCCCTGACATTCTATAACTGACATTCCCCGGAACGTTCTGTCCCTGACATTCTATAACTGACATTCCCCGGAACGTTCTGTCCCCGACATTCTATAACTGACATTCCCCGGAACGTTCTGGCTGGCTGGAAGGAGACAGAGGGTAGTAGTTGATGGACTATGTTCATCTTGGAGCGCAGTTACTAGCGGTGTACCACAAGGATCTGTTTTGGGACCATTGCTTTTTGTTATCTTTATAAATGATCTAGAGGAAGGGCTTGAAAGCTGGGTAAGCAAGTTTGCGGATGACACAAAAGTCGGTGGAGTTGTGGATAGTGAGGAAGGAAGTGGTAGGTTACAGCGGGATATAGATAAGTTGCAGAGCTGGGCAGAAATGTGGCAAATGGAATTCAATGTAGCTAAGTGTGAAGTCATTCACTTTGGTAGGAGTAACAAGAAGATGGATTACTGGGCTAATAGTAGGCTACTTGGTAGTGTGGATGAGCAGAGGGATCTTGGTGTCCATGTACACAGATCTCTGAAAGTTGCCACCCAGGTAAATAGTGCTGTGAGGAAGGCATATGGTGTACTGGGCTTTATTGGTAGAGGAATTGAGTTCCGGAGTCCTGAGGTCATGTTGCAACTGTATAAGACTCTGGTGCGGCCTCATCTGGAGTATTGTGTGCAGTTTTGGTCGCCATACTATAGGAAGGATGTGGAGGCATTGGAACGAGTGCAGAGGAGGTTTACCAGGATGTTGCCTGGAATGGTAGGAAAATCTTATGAGGAAAGGCTGAGGCACTTGGGGCTGTTCTCATTGGAGAAGAGAAGGTTTAGGGGAGATTTGATAGAGGTGTATAAGATTAGGGGTTTAGATAGGGTCGACACTGAGAACCTTTTACCGCTAATGGAGTCAGGTGTTACTAGGGGACACAACTTTAAATTAAGGGGTGGTAGGTATAGGACAGATGTTAGGGGTAGATTCTTTACACAGCGGGTTGTGAATTCATGGAATGCCCTGCCAGTAGCAGTGGTGAACTCTCCTTCTTTATGGTCATTTAGGCATTTGGAAGTTATTGGGCTAGTGTAGGTTAGGTAGGATTCGGTCGGCGCAACATCGAGGGCCGAAGGGCCTGTACTGCGCTGTATCTTTCTATGTTCTATGTTCTGTCCCTGACGTTGTTTGTTTGTGAACGGCCGGACGTCAGTGAATTGAACAAACGATAAGATCCCGAGGGAAGAGATCCCGTTCCAGGGAGAAGGAGACACTGTTCCGAAGGCCCATCAGGCAGTTAAAGGGGTGAATACGTTTTCCCTGGGTTTACATTTCTCCACGACACAGGATCGACCACAATTTTAACCAAAATACGGGAAATTCCCAAACGCTGTTTGTCGTCAGGAAATTGGGAGAGAATCCTTCAGGACAACGTTCCCACCCTCCGTATTAGGAACTGGGAAGGAGTGACCTGTGTCTTCTCTCGAGTGATCGAGTGTGTGGGAATGTTCTAGAAACCATCTGTCCTTATGGATGTGTCTCAGTGTGTTTGGGGAGGGAGGGTTCCTTGTGGGTTATGTCACATTTTTGTCAGTAATTCCATCCTTCCCATTTGTTATTCCAGCTCCAATTATTTTAATAAATCCCTGAATAGAGGGACACATTTGAAAATCTCACTGGGTCCCCAATCAAACGGGTCCCTTTGCCTCCATGCTGATGGATAATGGGTTTGTTTTCCTTCCTCACAGTTAACGCAGTGACCATCTACGTCCTGCTTTATAAAGATTGTGGATTGTCTCCATGTGTCAAACGTTACCTGGGGGCCATGGCAGCTGCGGATCTCCTGGTCATTATCCTCGACCTGATCCTGAGACACATTCCCATTGTTTATCGGGAACAGTTTTATTTCCTGGTGTACTACGTCCCCGTGTGTAATATCCACGTCGTCCTGCTTTATGCAGCCACTGACTGCTCTGTCTGGTTCACCGTCACTTTCACCTTTGATCGGTTTGTGGCCATTTGTTGCCAGAAGCTGAAAAGTAAATATTGCAGTGAGAAAACGGCGGCTGTGGTTCTGGGAGCAGTGACTGTGCTGAGCTGTTTAAAGAACATTTCCTGGTATTTTATGCTCACAGCTCAGTATTACCTGTTTAACGACCCCTGGTTTTGTGATGTAACAGTCGCTGTTCGATTCTCCAGTGTCTGGGTCACAATCGAGTTCCTCCACCACATTCTAACCCCGTGTGTCCCATTTCTCCTGATTCTGCTGCTCAATGTTCTCACCGTCAGACACATTTTAGTGACCAGCAGAGCCCGCAGGAGACTCCGCGCTCACACCAATGGGGACGCTCAGTCTGACACTGAAATGAGAAATCGAAAAAAAATACATCATTTTACTGTTTGCGATCTTGGCCAATTTTATCCTGTTGTGGTCAACGTTAATGCTGTATTCGATATGGGCCCGGATGTTTCAGTTTGGGTATTTCTCTCTGTATCTCCATCTCTTTGTGCGGGAATTGGGCTTCATGCTGCAGCTCCTCAGTTGCTGCACAAACACCGCAATTTATGCCGTGACCCAGACTAAGTTCAGGCAGCAGCTGAAAAATGTGCTGAAATATCCCTTCACCCAAATCCATCCATCCATCAAATTCCCTCATTAATCACAGCATCCGGGATTTTCTCATTTCAGTTCAGTGTTTCAGCGATGGAGCAGCCTGTCGCTATGGTAACAGACTGAGGGGAGCGCTGGTTTGTCCATCCTTATCCCACAGGGGGGTTACAGGGAAACATTTCAATGTTTGTCATAACTCAGAGGCCAGTGAGAAAAGGCACCATCCCACTGACTGTATCCAACACTTCCATTTGTAACCAATAAAAATGCTGATTAAAGCGTGCCGAGCAGCAGAGGGACCGATGTTGTTTTGTGTCTTTGTGTTGGAGAAGCTGAGCTGGAGAGAGACAGACTCAGCCCCAAGTCCTGGTCCTCAGGGAAGGGGAGGGCACAGCGCCCTGAGCTCAGGAGCTGCGGTTAACTCCCTGTGTCCACCTCCCCATCCCCTTTCCAACCTGGCATCCCCATTTCATCTCCCCCACTCTTACTCCACATTTCTCCCTCTCTCTCCCTGCACACTCACACTTTCTCACAACCTCCCCCTTTCACTCTCCCTCGTTCTCCCTCTCACACCAACCGCCCCAACCCCGGTTTCTCCACCTGCCTCCACTCTTCACTTTCTCCTCACCCTCACACTCTCTGTCCTGCCCATCTCTGCCTTCTCCAGCAGTTCCATCTCGACCCCATCTCACCCCCAGCCGCCCCACCACACGCATCCCCACAACCAACCACACCCCACCTCCAGTCTCGGGGTCAGAGGGAGAGGGAAGAAGCAGGGAGAAAGAGTGTGTCTGAGAGAGAGGGAGGGAGGGACAGGAGGGAGAGTGATTCAGTCAGAGAGAAACGGAGGGACATGGGCAGAGAGAGAGACACCGATTGAGGGCGGTTAAGAGTGAGAGAAAGTGGACAGAGAGTGAAGGAGCAGGGAGAAGCGGGGGAAAGTAAGAGATAGTGTGAGAGAGGGTAGGGCGAGAGAGGAGAGGGTGAGGGCCAGATAGTGGAGGGCAAGGGGTAAGGGCGAGTGAGGGGAAGGCGAGAGAAGGGAGGTAGGGAGGGGAGGAAGAGAGGGAGGAGGGGTGAGAGGAAGAGGGTGGGGAGGGAAGGAAGGGCGAGAGGGGAGAAGGCGGGAGGGGAGG
>NC_083443.1:1293090-1310902 GCF_020745735.1 Hemiscyllium ocellatum | reverse complement strand
GGTAGAGGAGGGTGAGGGGAGGGGAAGGGAGGGGGAGAGTGTGGTGGGGAGGGCAGGGCAGGACCTTGGTGGACAAATCTCTGGATGTCTGAATATGTCAGCACAAGCAGACAGGGTGGGGAAGACACCTGAACTGAGAGCAGGAGGGGGACCCATATCCTGGTGGGGAGAGTTGCTGGAGCTGCTCGAGAGGATTTAATCTCATCTGGTAGGGGTGTGGGACCCCAAACAGTCGTAAGGCCAGAAAGAAATTTGAGGTTGGTACAGATGTTCAAGAGAACAATATAAATAGACAAGGCAGGCAAGAACATAGCAGGCAAGGAGGGAAAATTGATGGATTAAACTGTATTTATTTCAAAGCAAAGGGCCGGACAGATAAGGCAGATGAACCCAGAACATGGATGGGAACATGGGACTGGGATGTTGTAGATATTACAGAAACACAGCTGAGGGAGCGACAGGACCAGCAGCTCAATGTTCCAGGGGACAGATGCTGCAGGAAGGATAGAACAGGAGGCAAAACAGGGGGAGGGCTGGTGGTTTTGATTGGGGGGAAAATCCCAGCAGTACCTAGAGGGAGTATTCATGCAGGATCGCCCAGTTAAGCAAGATTGGTGGAACTGAGAAATTCGAAATTGGTCATCAGTTTGCTACGGTCGTACTACAACGATAGGCAATGGGAGATGAAGGAGCAAATATGTCAGGAGATCTCAGATATCTGTTCGAATATTAGGTTTGTAGCAGTCGGAGATTTTAACCTTTCCAGACCTGGACTGGGACTGCCGCAGTGTTGAGCATTTGGATGGGAGGAATTTGTTAAGCCTGTTCCAGAAACTCCCAGTCATTGCCATGGAAAATTGCGATGGAAAAGGACAGGCCTGGTCCACAAGTTCAAGTTATACAATGGAGCAAGATAGTATTAGACAGGATTTTTAAAAATAGATATGGGGAGGCTATTTGCAGGTAAAGGGAAGTCTGGCAAGTAGGAATATCTTAATATCTGAGATAAAAGGAGCGTTCAGCGCCAGCATGTTCCTGTTAGTGTGCAGCTCAATGCTGACAGAATTAGGAAACATTGGCTGAGTTTCGAGGCTCTGGAGAAGAAAAAAGGGGGCACATGTCAGATATAACTGGCTGACTCAAGGGAATCCCCTCAGGAGCATCTGGGCTGTAGAAATACACTTAGGATGGAAATCAGGAATGCAAAAACGGAACATGAGATAGCTTTGGCAGAGATAGTTAAGGAGAACTGAAAGAGATTCTACAAGTGTATTAAGAGCAAAAGAAGAGCAAGGGACAAAATTAGTATCCTTAATGATCAACGAAGCCAACGGTGTGTGGAATTACAAGATGGAAAACAAATATTTCACTTTTGAACTTACTGTGGTTAAAGACTGGGGAGCTCAGGGAACTAAACAGTGTTTGTCCTGACTATTATTGGAACACTGTGTGCAATTTTGGTCTCAATGCCACAGGAAGGATGTTATGGAACATGAAAGGGTTCAGAAGAAATGAACAAGGATGTTGCCAGGGTTGGAGGGTTTGTGCTTCAGCGAAAAGCCTGAATAAGCTGGGGCTGTTTTCATGGGAGGCTGAGGAGTCACCTGATAAAGGTGTTTAAAATCATGATGGTCAGCGATAGGGTCAATCGACATGGCCTTTTCCCAAGGGCTGGGGCGTTCTAAACCAATAGGGCATAGCTTTAAAGTGCAAGGGGAACTTTTTAAAGGGACCTAAAGGACAATTGGTTCCTGCAGAGTGTATGGAATAAGCTGCCCGAGGAAATAGTGAAGGCTGATAGAAATACATTTAAAAGGCATGCGGGTGGGTGTATAAATAGGAAGGATTTAGAGGGATATTGGCAAAGTTCTGGCAAATGTGACTAGATACGTCATGCAGGAGTTGGTCCGAAGGATCTGTTTCCATGCTGTACATCTCTATGAGCCAATGTTTTGAAATGAGTCCACATTATCGAAGAGGAGGTGCTGGAAGTTTTAAAACACAAAGGTAAATAAATCCCCAGGACCTGATCAAATGTAGCTCAGAACATTGTGGGAAGCTGGTGAAGACATTGTAGGTCCCCTAGCAGAGATATTTGTACCATGTGTGATAGGCAGGTAGACAGGAGGGTGGAATTGTGGACAGTGAAGAAGGTTTTCTGAGATTACAAAAGGCATCCTGATGAAATGTGTGAATGGCTGAAAAACTGTAGATGGAGTTCAATCTGAATAAATGTGAGGGAATGCATTTGGTACAACAAACACGGGCAGGGCTTATACAATCTTCGGGAGTGTCGTAGAACAGAGGGACCTCAGGGTTCAGATACATATTTCTTTGAAGTTTGCAACATGGAGAGATAGGATGGTTAAAAAGGTGCTTGCCACACTTGCTTTCATTGCTCTGTCCTTTGGATTTAGGAGTTGGGAAGTCGCATTGAGATTATACAGACCATTGGTGAGTCCACTTCTGGAATGCTGTGTCCAACTCTGGTCGCCCAGTTAGAGGAAGGATACTATTAAGCTGCAGAGGGTTCAGATGAGATTTACTGGGATGTGGCTGGTTATGGAAGTTTTCAGTTATAAAGAAAGGCTGGATAGGTTGGTATTTTTTCATTGAAACCTGAATGTTGACAGATGACCTCATAGAAGTTTATAAAATAATGAGGGGGATAGATAGAGTTAATGGGAGTTGCCTTTTCCCATGGACAGGGGAGTTTCAAAACAAGGCACTACATTCTTAAGTTTAGAGGAGAGACATTTAAAAAAAAGACGTGACGGTCACATTGTTTCACAGAGGGTGGGATGCGTGTGGAATGAAATTCCCAAGGAAGGGGTGAATGTGCGGAAAATTACAATGTTTAAAAGACATTAGAATTAGGACAGGAATAGGAAAGGTTTGAAGGGATATGATCAAGGAACAGGCAGGTAGGACAAGATCAGTTTTAGAGTATGGTTAGCATTAACCAAACAATGCGGTAAGACTCTCTGACTATGATTATAATGTTGTCATTAATTAAGAAAGGCTGCAAGAGGAAGCCAGGAAACTACAGACTGATGAGCCAGACATCAGGGTGGGTCAGTTGTTGGTGGTCATTCTGAGAGGTAGGAATTACATGCATTTGGAAAGATATGGACTGATTACGAACAGCCAGCATGGCTTTGTGCTTGGCAAAACATGTCTCACAAACTTGACTTGAGTTTGTTCAAGATGTGACAAAAAAGATAGATCACGGCAGAGCAACAGACGTCGTTTCTGGCTTCAGCAAACCCTTGGTCAGGGTGTAGGATAATATGTTGGTTAGTAAGGGTAGGTCACAAGGGATCAGGCAGAGCTAGCCAACTGGATACACAATGGGATGACAGTGGGAGATAGAGGGTTGTTGTTCAGACTGGAGGCCTCTGACCAGTAGTGTGCTGGAAGGATTGGTGCTGGAATCACTGTTGTGCACCATTTACATACACAATTTGAGTGAAAATATAGGAGTCTCTGGATACCAAGATTAGTGGAAGAGTGGGGAGGGGATATAGATATCGAAGGGGATGTTAATCAACTGGACCAGTGGGCCAAGGAATGAAAGATGGAGTTTAATTCAGGTGTTGGATTTAGTTCAGACACACCAGGGAGGACTAACAGGGTTAATGTTCTGGCCCTAGACAGTGTTGTCGAACAGAGAGAGCCCAAGGGGTGCAGTTACATTGTTTCTTGGAAGTGACGTCACAGGTGGACAGGGTGGGGAAAGCAGCATTTGGCACACTTGCCTTCATTGGCCAGCGCATTGAGTACGTGAGTTGAAGATATTAGTAACACTGTCATCAATAAGGCCACAGGTTGACCTTATGAAGGTTTATGAAACAATGTAGGGCCGAACTAACGTGAATTGCCAAGGGTAGGTGAGTCCAAAGCTAGAGGCATAAACGTGATGTGAGAGAGCAAGAATTTAAAAAGGGAGCTGAGAGCCAACATTTTCCACAGAGGAATGGACTGCCAGAGGAAATGGTAAAAATAATTACAATTATAACATGGAAAAGACACTTGGGCAGGTACATGGAGAGGAGAAGGTTTGAAGGGAAATGGGCCAACTCATTCCGTTTAGGAAACCTCGAACAAAGAATCATGCAGCACAGAAACAGACCCAATGTCTTCAGTTGTTGGAGGAGGAGCCTATCGAGACAAGGCAAGTTATAGAGACTGACGCAAGTTACAGCGATGTGGATGGGATCTGGACTAGACGTTTCAAATATGTCAAGAAATTGGTGAGAGGAGAGGACATGACAGAGATAGGAATGTTATAAGTGTTATAATGATTGAAGAGACTGATCCACAAAACGAGACATAGATACAGTGTTGCAGAGGGATTAGGGAACAGAGAGATCCCAGGCAGCATTACCACCCTCTCGTTGAAGGCCTGTATTCCCCTCTGTTATCCTGGTGCTCACCAAGACAGCATATGCCTGGATTGAAGACTGGGAACACCAGATGCTGTATCAGTACAATAAAACATAAAGTAGGGGTGGTGATTGAGCCTGAGGTGTGTCTGTACTGTGCTCCCCCTCCAGCACTATGTCTATGTCATGTCCTGTTAGCTGATGTTTGGAGCCCTCTCACTGCTCTCTGCACTGTGCACTGTGAGTGATCTTACCTGGCGGCAGGATTTATTGAAGGCTCCCGACCTCCCTGACCTTTGTTTCTCTGGCTGACCAATCATCTTCCCAACCAGCAGTTGGCAAGTCTCTTGAGTCACGAACTCCCTGATTATCTGTAGAAGACACACAAATAGGCAGAATGGGAAATTAGACTGATACTTGTGAGGCTTACACATGTAGAATGGCACTGAGTCCACAGAGATCTGGAAAATCCCAGTCTCCATTCCGGGCCTGTACTGCCTCATCTCTCTGGAGTGGAAACTTCTGTTGGCTCAGGATCTGGGGTAGCTGCAAGAGTAAGAGACATTGATAGAGGCAGCAATTAGACCCATACGGTGAGGGACCCCACATGGAGGGATACTGAGTGATATCACCAGGGTTCAGGATCAAACAAATGTGCAAAAAGATAGGGTTTCGATTCCTGTTGCACTGGGATGTGCAACCTGTGAGAAGGCGAAGTGCTGGCCTAGTGGCATTATGTGAGGCAATTTATCCAGAAACTCAACAGATGCTCTATGGACACAGGTTCAAATCGCCCCCTTGCAAATGATTGAATGTGAATTAAATACTTCAAAAAAGATATAATTAAAAACAGGTAAGTGAGTATTAAACAATTGGTGATGTTAAGAGAAATCCATCGGGTACATTCCTGCCTTTAGTGAAGTAATCTAAGATGGGACTGGGATATCACAGGTATTACAGAACAACAGCTGAGGGAGGGACAGGACAGGCAGCTCAATGCCTCAGGGGACAGATGCTGCAGGAAGGACAGAAGGGGAGCTGAGAGAGGAGGAGAGCTGCTGGTTCTGATTGGGGTGAAACATCACAGCAGGACTGAGAGAGGATATTCCTGCGGGACCGCCCAGTGACGCTGTGTTCATGGAATTAATCAATAACAATGGGGCTTCCCTTTCCTCTGATTGTTCTACAGACCCCGATAGCCCCGCCCTCCTGCACCTTGACCTTCTCAAGATGGCGGCCCCCATACACGCGCTCCCTCTTCCCTCAAACAAATGGCGGCCGTGACCCTGGGCCGCTTCCCTGATCAGAGACCGCCACCTCCTTCCCCAGGCCTGGAGAGGCTTTTTCGAGATCTGTTTTTACCTGTATCCAGCACTTGTAAATTCTCTCCGCTACTTTCTCCCAGCGTATGCCCCACAAAGGAACAAAACTGCGCGTGCGTCTAAGGTTATCGGTGAGTTTATAGAGAATATTCATACCTGCACAGAATCATGGGTGAAATATACATCATTAATAAGTTTTCTGTTGAGTTAGAGACAGAGAGATGTCTAGCATGCAAGCAGATTGTTCGGTCTAACTTAACCATACTGGCCAGGTATGTAAATTAGCAATTGTTCTGGGAGTTTGAAAATAACTTTCTTACTCTAGTTGTGTGAATCGATTGGAAATATGTACGTTATCAGATTTACATTTCAACTACATCTTAAAATCTCACATTGATTTAGGAGAGAGGTTTAATGCCCCACTATGGAGTGAGAATGATCACAATCATGCAAAACAGTTTGCTTTCTGACCAATCATTCCCCGAGAATGCATTGGCCCCGCCCCTCACTCACTCTGGTTGGCGGACCAGCCTCTGTTCGGTCCTCCAGTTCCGCCTCTTCCTCCCAATTGTAGAGTTGATTCGGGCGTAACTCAGCAAGCTGAAGGACAAGGGAAGTGAGAACTGATGCCTTGTGATGTGAAAATATCCCGAATCTTGGACGGAGAGATCTGAGTTCAATTCACAGTTTGTGCAGGTGTGTGTAATAACAATTTTGAACAGGTTCATAGGGAAAAACAAGGGAAGTCAGGAACAGATTAAAAACAATAGGAAATGCATACAATGTCGTGGGGCTCCCAATGCTGAGATGATTTTAGTCTTTACCAAGTGTTTCAGAGCCCCAGTGGGTCCCAGTACAGACTGTTCCACTCCTCGTGCACAGCCAGATACCACGACTGAGGGGCAAAGTGTTGTCGTGGGATATGGAGGTGCTTTTTCTGGAACTCCCTCAGTTTTGGAGGTGAAAATAGATGAGAAGGAGCAGGGTTTTGTATGCAGTTACCTGTTCCCCTCCTTTTGCAGCATCTTATTATTGCCCTGACTTTACCTCATACATGTTTGGTAGAGATCAGTGATGTTTCGTAAGCCCACAATATAAGATCTGTCACTCTGTTTAAGACAGTAGAAATCTGTTGTAGCACAATAGTCATAGAACAATACAGCACATAGCTGGCCCTTCAGTCCGTGATGTTGCGCCAACCTGTGAACTGTTCTCAGCTCGTCACCCTACACTATCCCAAAATCACCCATGTATTATCTAAGGATTGTTTAAATCTTCCTGATGTGGCTGAGTTGTCTACATTAGCAGGTAATACTTTCCATGCCCTTACCATTCTCTGAATAAAGAACCTGCCTCTGACATCTGTCTTAAATCTGTCACTCCTCATTTGCAGTTATGCCCCCTCGTTCTCACTGACATCATTATCCTAGAAAAACCCTTCCACTGTCTACCCTATCTAAGCCTCTGATCATCTTATATGTCTCTATCAAATTCAGTCTTGGCCTTCTTCTTGCCAAGGAGAACAGGTTCAACTCTCTCAGCCGTTCCTCATAAGACATTCTCTCCAGACTAGGCAATATCCTCCTCTGCACCTTTTCCAATTCCTCCATGTCCTTCCCGAAATATGGGGACCAGAACTGCACACAATATTCCAAGTGCGGCCGCACCAGCGTTTTTATATGTGCAGCATGATATTGCAGCTCTGGAACTCAATTACACTATGAATGAAACCTAACACACCATACGCCGTCTTAACAATACTATCCACCTGGATGGCAACTTTCAGGGATCTATGTACATGGACTCCAACATCCCTCGGCACGTCCACACTACCAAGAATCTTTCCATTAACCCAGTACTCTGCCGCCTTGTTATTATTCTCAAAGTGCATCACCTCACATTTAACTGCATTGAACTCCATTTGCCACCTCTCAGCCCAATTCTGCAGTTTATCCAAGTCCCCCTCCAACCTGTAACACTCTTTCACACTATCCACTACTCCACCGACTTTAGTGTCATCAGCAAATTTACTCATCTATCCTCCTATTCCTGTGTCTAAGTCATTTCTAAAAAATGACAAACAGCTGTGGTCCCAAAACACATCTTTATGGCACACCACTAGTAATTGGATTCCAGTTCAATATTTTCCATCAACCACCACTCGCTGTCTTCCTTTAGAAAACCAGTTTCTAATCCAAACTGCTGAATCACCCTCATTTCCGTGTATCTGCATTTTCTCCAACAGCCTATGATGTGGAACCTTATCAAAAGCTTTACTGAAGTCCATGTATACCACGTCAACTGCCCTACCCTCATCTACATGCTTGGTCACCTTCTCAAAAAACTCAATGAGGTTTGTGAGACAGAACCTGCCCTTGACATAACCATGTTGATTATCAGAAATCAAATTGTTGTTTGCTAGATGATTATAAATCTTATCTCTTATAATCCTTTCCAAAACATTTCCTACAACAGAAGTCAGGCACACTGGTGTATAATTACCTGGGTCATCTCTCCTGCCCTTCGTGAACAAAGGCTTAACACTTGGAATTCTCCAGTCCTCTGGTACCAAACCTGTAGGCAATGCCAACTCAAATATCAAAGCCAAAGGTTCTGCTATCTCTTCCCAAGCTTCCCAGAGAATCCTTGGATAAATCCCATCCGGCCCAGGGGACTTGTCTACTTTCACTCCTTCTAGAATTGATAATACCGTTTCTTACTTGTCTCGATCCTTTCTAGTCTAATATCTCGTACCACATTGTTCTCCTCTGCAATACTCTCCTTTTCCTGAGTGAAAACCGACGAGAAATATTCATTTGCACCTCTCCGATCTCCACAGGGTACACACTCAACGTCCCACTTCTGTCTTTGATTGGACCTATTCCTACCATATCCTCTTATTCCTCACATACCTATAGAAAACTTTAGGATTCTCCTTTATTCTATTTGCTAAAGACTGCTCGTGTCCTCTCTTTGCTGCTCTTAACTCTCTCTTTAAATCCTTCCGAGCTGATGTGTAACTCTCCACCTCCCCATCTGTAACCTCTTGCCTCATGAACACATAAGCCTCCTTCTTCTTCGTAACAAGAGACGCAATTTCTGTAGTAAACCACGTGTTCCCTTATCTTATCACTTCCTCCCTGCCTGACAGGGACTTCCTTATCAAGAATATGCAATATCTGTTCCTTAAACCAGCTCCACATTTCTATTGTCTGCATCCCCTGCATTTTGCTACCCCACTGGATGCATCCTAATTCCTGCCTAATTGCATTCTTATCGTCCTTGCCCCATTGGTAGCTCTTTCCCTGTGGCATGTACCTGTCCCTTTCCATCGCTAAACTAAACGCATCTGAATTATGGTCAGTCTCTCCAAAATGCTCACCTAAAACTAAATCAAACACCTGGCCTGGTTCATTACCAAGCACCAGATCCAATGTGGCCTCTCCACTTGTCGGCCCTTCGACATAGTGTGTCAGGAAACCCTCCTGTACACACTGGACAGAAACTGATCCATCGAACGTACTAGATTTATAGCATTCCCAGTCAATGTTGGGGAAGCTAAAGTCCCCCATAATGACCACCCTGGTACTTTTGCTCTTACCCAGAATAATTTTGCAAATCTTCTCTTCCACTTCCCTGGAACTGTGTGGAGGCCTATAAAAAATTCCAAGTAGTGTGACCTCTCCTCTCCTGTTCTAAACTCAGCCCACACTACCTCAGTATTCAAGTCCTTATCAAAAGTACTCTCAGCCACCGTTATACTATCCTTGACTAATATGACTTGCATGGACCCATTGCAGTGCTTCAAACTCCATGAGGCAGCCATACTGTCTATGACCGACAGACTCAGTCTGGAGCCTCCTCTGTCCTTAAGACCTTATACACTGCTTGCACTCCTCCATTTCCCCTTTGCATGTTCCCTTTCCAACCCACCCCACTTACATCACTCTACAATTGGAGCTGTCAAGGGCAGAAATCTGTCAACGAGTCTCCCTAATATTTTCTCTTCTCCTTTAAGATTTTTAAAAAATCATTCTCCTTAATCAATGCATTGATCATGCATGAATCACCTTAGGAGATTTGCCATTGTGAAAGATCCGATACGATGGAAGTAGTTGTTGTTATTGCTGTACATTAGGAGAAACAGGAATGACGCATTCAAAATTCTAACAAGGAAGTCACTGATAGGTGCAGTGTATAGGCCACCAAATAATAACATCACATTGGGATGTGCAATAAACAAAGAAATAACTAATGCCTGTAAAAATGATACGGTTATTGTCATGGGTAATTTTAATCTACATGTAGATTGGTCAAACCAGCTCAGTCAGTGTAGCCTTGAGGAGTTCATTACGTGTATCCATGATAGTTTTTTTTACCAGTATGAAATGGAACTGAGAAGGGAGCAAGCTATCCAAGATCTGGCCCCTGTGCAATGAGACAGGGATAATTAGTGACCTCAGAGTTAGGGATCCTCTCGGAAGAAGTGATCACTGTATAGTTGAATTTAATACATATGGAGAGTGTGAAGATAAAACCTAATACCTGGATCCTGTGCTTGGACATGGGGAACTACAATAGAATGAGGAAGAACCTGGAAAACGTAGACTTGAAACAAAGATTTTATGGTGGGACAGTTGATGAACAGTGGAAGATTTTCAAAGACATTTTACAAAGTCCTCAGCAAAGGTATATTTCATTCAAAAGGAAGGACTGTAAGAAAATGTGTTCTCTGTAATGGGTATCTAAGGAAAGTGATCAAATTGAAAGGCATACAAAGTCGCCAAAACCAGCATGAAACTAGTACTGGGAAAACTTTATAGGTCAACAGAAAGCCACAGAAGAGCTACAGAGATATGTAAGATAAAACATGAGAAAAATAAACTAGCATAGACTATAAAGACAGATAGCAAAAGTTTATATTAACATACATAATGAAAGAAGAGTGGCTAAAGTAAATGCCGGTCCTTTGAAAAATGAGGAGGAACATTTAGTTATGGGATATGGCAGTGGAGGATACGAATATCTTTCCAGTAATTAATAAAGAGACAAAGGTAGGTGAGGATCGCCCTCGACCTCTTTATAGCCAACTGCCGCCGCGACATTAACCGACTCAAACTGTCCACCCCTCTCACCCACTCCAACCTCTCACCCTCAGAACGTGCAGCCCTCCACTCCCTCCGCTCCAACCCCAACCTCACCATCAAACCAGCAGACAAGGGAGGCGCGGTAGTAGTTTGGCGCACTGACCTTTATACCGCTGAGGCCAAACGCCACCTCGCGGATGCCTCCTCTTATCGCCCCCTTGACCACGACCACACCTCCCACCACCAAACCATCATCTCCCAGACCATCTAGGACCTCATCACCTCAGGGGATCTCCCATCCACCGCCTCCAACCTCATAGTCCCACAACCCCGCACCGCCCGCTTCTACCTCTTGCCCAAAATCCACAAACCTGCCTGCCCCGGCCGACCCATTGTCTCAGCCTGCTCCTGCCCCACTGAACCCATCTCCCAATACCTCGACACGGTCCTGTCCCCTTTATCCAAGAACTCCCCACCTACGTTCGGGACACCACCCACGCCCTCCACCTCCTCCAGGATTTTCGCTTCCCCGGTCCCCAACGCCTTAGTTTCACTATGGACATCCAGTCCCTGTACACCTCCATCCCCCATCACGAAGGACTCAAAGCCCTCCACTTCTTCCTTTCCCGCCGCACCAACCAGTACCCTTCCACTGACACCCTCCTTCGACTGACTGAACTGGTCCTCACCCTGAATAACTTCTCTTTTCAATCCTCCCACTTCCTGCAAACCAAAGGAGTTGCCATAGGCACCCGCATGGGCCCCAGCTATGCCTGCCTCTTCGTAGGATATGTGGAACAGTCCATCTTCCGCAACTACACTGGCACCACACCCCACCTTTTTCTCCGCTACATCGATGACTGTATCGGCGCTACCTCGTGCTCCCATGAGGAGGTTGAACAGTTCATCAACTTTACTAACACCTTCCATCCCGACCTGAAATTCACCTGGACTGTCTCAGACTCCTCCCTCCCCTTCCTAGACCTTTCTATCTCTATCTCGGGCGACCGACTCAACACAGACATCTACTATAAACCGACTGACTCCCACAGCTACCTGGACTACACTTCCTCCCACCCTGCCCCCTGTAAAAACTCCATCCCATATTCCCAATTCCTTCGTCTCCGCCACATCTGCTCCCAGGAGGACCAGTTCCAAAACCACACAGCCCAGATGGCCTCCTTCTTCAAGGACCGCAGATTCCCCCCAGACGTGATCGACGATGCCCTCCACCGCATCTCCTCCACTTCCCGCTCCTACGCCCTTGATCCCCGCTCCTCCAAACGCCACCAAGACAGAACCCCACTGGTTCTCACCTACCACCCCACCAACCTCCGCATACAACGTATCATCCGCTGTCATTTCCGCCACCTCCAAATGGACCCCACCACCAAGGACATATTTCCCTCCCCTCCCCTATCAGCGTTCCGCAAGGACCACTCCCACCGTGACTCCCTCGTCAGATCCACACCCCCCACCAACCCAACCTCCACTCCCGGCACCTTCCCCTGCAACCGCAGGAAATGTAAAACTTGCGCCCACACCTCCACACTCACTTCCCTCCAAGGCCCCAAAGGATCCTTCCATATCCGCCACAAGTTCACCTGTACCTCCACACACATCATCTATTGCATCCGCTGCACCCGATGTGGCCTCCTCTACATTGGGGAGACGGGCCGCTTACTTGCAGAACGCTTCAGAGAACACCTCCAGGCCGCCCGGACCAACCAACCCAAACACCCCGTGGCTCAACACTTTAACTCTCCCTCCCACTCCACTGAGGACATGCAGGTCCTTGGACTCCTCCACCGGCAGAACATTTGCTATTTCTCCTGGCATCTCTTTTAGTACCCTGGGATACATTCTGTCAGGGCCAGGAGAATTTTGTATTATTAGCTCAATTACCTCCAACAGTTCAACACTAGCTGTTCTGTAATAATGATCGTTTCCAAATCCTCGAGTAAAAAATGAGGTCTGAAGATGCTGGAAATCACAGCTGAAAGTGTGTTGCTGGTTAAAGCACAGCAGGTCAGGCAGGAGGAGGAATGCCTCATCTTCTGTCTGGGAACCCTCCAACCACAAGGAATGAATTCAGATTTCTCCAGTTTCCTCATATCCCCTCCCCCCACCTTGTCTCAGTCAGTTCCCTCAACTCAGCACCGCCCTCCCAACCTGCAACCTCCTTCCTGACCTCTCCGCCCCCAACCCACTCTGGCCTATCACCCTCACCTTGACCTCCTTCCACCTATCCCACCTCCATCGCCCCTCCCCCAAGTCCCTCCTCCCTACCTTTTATCTTAGCCTGCTTGGCAAACTCTCTCCCACTCCTGAAGAAGGGCTTATGCTCGAAACGTCGAATTTCCTATTCCTGAGATGCTGCCTGACCTGCTGTGCTTTAACCAGCAACACACTTTCAGCTGTGATTTCCAGCATCTTCAGACCTCATTTTTTACTCGAGGATTTGGAAACGATCATTATTACAGAACAGCTAGTGTTGAACTGTTGGAGGTAATTGAGCTAATAATACAAAATTCTCCTGGCCCTGACAGAATGTATCCCAGGGTACTAAAAGAGATGCCAGGAGAAATAGCAAATGCACTGACAGTAATTTTCCAAACTTCACTGGACATTGTGGCAGTCCCAGCAGATTGGAAAGCAGCAAAAGTGACACCACTATTTTAAAAAGGAGGTGGACAAAAAATGGGGAATTATACCCCAGTTAGCTTCTTCTCTGTAGTGGGAAAGATGCTTGGGTCTATTATCAGGGAAGAAATAGGAGGGACTTGATAGAAATTGTCCCAAAGTGCAGGTCATGCTTGACAAAGCTTTTGGAATTCTATGAAGACATTTTCAGCAAGATGGACAACGGAAACCAGTGGATACGGTGTACCTGGATTTCCAAAAGGCTTTCAACAAGGTGCTGTGCAAGAGGCTGTTTCATAATATAAGGGTGCATGGTGTTAGGGGTAGGGTATTAGCATGGATCGAAGATTGGTTGACTAACAGGAAGCAAAGTGTGGGGATAAATGCATATTTTTCTGGTTGGCAATTAGTGACTAGTAGTGTGCCTCAGGGATCAGTGTTGGAACTGCGATCATTTAGAATTGATACAGATGATTTGCAGTTGGGGACCACATGTAGGCTGTCAAAGTTTGCATGTGAGACTAAGATGAGTAGCAGGACAAAGTGTGTGGAGGACTGTGAAACTTTGCAAGAGTAACATAGATACATTGAGTGAGTGGGCAATGGTCGGTCATATGGAATATAATGTTCATAAATGTAAAGTCATACTGTTTGGTTGGAGTAACATTAAAACAGAGATTATTACTTGAATTTTAAAAAGTTGCATTATTTGCTATGCAGAGACACCTGAGTATCCTACTGCATGAGGGTTGGTCACCAGGTATAACAATCAATTCAGAAGGCAAATGCAATTTTGTCCTTCGTTGCTGAAGGGATTGTGCTGAAAAGCAGAGGTTATGTTCCAGAGGGTGTTGGTGAGGCCACACCTGGAATACTCCATGCAGTTTTTATCTCCTTCGTGGAGAAAGGATGTACTGGTACTAGAGAGGGTGTAGAGGAGGTTAACATGGTTGATTTCAGAGTTGAGGGGGTTGGTTTAACAGAGACTGAGTAGACTGGGATTATACTCATTGGAATTCAGAAGAATGGAAACATATAAAATAATGAATGGAATGGATAAAATAGAAGTAGAGAGGATGTTTCCATTGGCAGGTGAATCTAGGACAAGAGGGCATCAACTCAACATTAGAGGCCGCAAATTTAGGACTGAATTGAGAAGGAACCTCTTAACCTCAATGGAATTCATTGCCCAGGGAAGTAGTTGATACTAGTTCAGTAAACATTTTTAAAGCTAAGGTAGGTTTTTGTAAAAAAAAATTCATTAAGGAATACGATGAGAACTTGGATAAATGGTTCTGCGTCCACGAAATGATCAGCCATGATCTTGTTGAATGGCAGAGCAAACTCAAAGGGCAGGATTGCCTTCTCCTGTACCGAGTTCTTATGTTATACATTCCTCCCTCACTCGTGACTTGGAGGTGCTGGTGTTGGATTGGGATGGACAAAATTAAAATTCACAGAACACCAGGTTATAGTCCAACAGGTTTATTTGGAAGCACTAGCGCTGCTGCTGCTTCATCAGGTGGTTGTGTGTTTTTTAACTTTGTCCCTCACTCTTTTAACTGATGAACAGCAACAAAAGCCACGAAACAGTGCGCATGCTCCAGCCAACAATGGTCCCCGGATGATTGATGTTATCGACGGACCAATGGAAGGACAGGGTCGGAGCTGGAGGACCTGGCGGGGCTGTTGGCCTCCTACCAATCAGAGTGAATGAAGGGCGGGACTTGACTATACCACGTGATCATTCTCGGGGACAGCGCGACTGTGCGGGCGGAAGCTCTCGGTAAGGAAAGAAATAAACAGCAGCAAGCGGGAGCGAAATGGTGCTGGTCTGGGCTGAGAGGTTTTACAAACATTTTGTGCACATTGGAAAATACAAATTTGAAACTTAGTCTCGTTTTTGTAGTAAACGGGAAAATGCCTCATCTCGCGATTGAGTCGAGTAAGCGCCGCCATTTTTTATTCCGGGCAACGGTTCACTGGACACGTGCGGCCACCATCATTGTAGGGGGCAAGATTCAGAGGGGAGTATGTGCAGCTCTCCCTGATAGAGAGTCATGGGCCAGGATTTACACAGGGCACATTCAGAGATTGATAGATTCTTGTTGTCTTGAAGTATTAAGGGTTACGGGGAGATTGCGGGTAAGTGGAGTTGAAATGCCCATCAGCCATGATTGAATGGCGGAGTGGACTCGTTGGGCCGAATGGCCTTACTTCCACTCCTATGTCTTATGGTCTTATTCAAACCAGGGAAATGGATTTTTGTTTTTCTCAAGATTTGTTTTGTCATTCATTTAAATGATTTGTTTGTGAATAGAGGTGGTACAGTTAGTAAGTTTGTATGTGATACCAAAATTGTTGGTATTGTGGTCAGTGATAAAGGCTGTCTCAGAATACAATGGGATATTGATCAGATTTGCCAATGGGCTGGGGAATGGCAGATAGGGTTTAATTTAGATAAATA
Organism: Hemiscyllium ocellatum; assembly: GCF_020745735.1. NCBI lineage: Eukaryota > Metazoa > Chordata > Chondrichthyes > Orectolobiformes > Hemiscylliidae > Hemiscyllium > Hemiscyllium ocellatum. The sequence goes on along the minus strand of NC_083443.1, from coordinate 1,294,998 downwards.
TGAGGTGCTGCATTTTAGAAAAGCAAATCAGAGCAGGACTCACACACTGAATTGTAAGGTCGTGCTGAACAAAGAGACCTTGGAATGCAGGTTCACAGTTCCTTGAAAGTAGAGTCACAGATAGGATAGTGAAGAAGGCATTTGGTATGCTACCCTTTATTGGTCAGAGAGCTGATTTAGGGAGCTGGACAGGACATTGGTTCGGCCACGATTGGAAAATTGTGTGCAATTCTGGTCTCCCTCTTATCAGAAGGAGGCACTGAAACTTAAAAGGTTTGAGAATTGATTTTCAAGGATGTTTCCAGGGTTGGAGGATTTGAGTTGCAGGGAGAAGCATAATAGGCTGGGGCCATTTTTTCTGGAGTGTCATAGGCTGAGGTGTGATGTTGAAGAGGTTTATATAATGGTGAGGGGCATGGATAGCATAAATAGACAAGGTGTTTACCCTGGGGTGGTGCAGCCCAGAACTAGAGGATATAGGTTTAGGGTATGAGGGGAAAATTCAACAGGAGCCTAAAGGGCAATGAAAATTGTAACATTTCAAAGGCATTTGAATAGGAAGAGGTCAGAGGCATGTAGGCCAAGTGCTGGCAAATGGGAATAGATTAGGATAGAATATCTAGTTGCCATAGACGGGTTGGACGGAAGAGTCTGTTTCGGTGCTAGACATCTCTGACTGTGGGATCATAAAAATGAACACTGCTCTGATTCATCTCTGAGCTCCTTGATGTCCACTTGTTCATTATCTAGCTTTCTCAGTCTCTGGGTGTATTTTTGGTCATGTTCAGTCTTTTACTATTACGTTCACAGACCTTTTTGTAAGTGAATTGTCCACTGCTGCCCGGCTCCTGACAATATTCCGGAGGAGGTAGTAGTGGATGTCTTAAATCGTAGCAAGGTGGATAAATCCCTGGGACCTGTTAAGGTGTATCCCAGAAATTTGTGGAAAGCTAAAAAAAATGATGGCAGTGCCCCCTCCCCCCTAGAGATATTTATATTGTCATTGGTGACATGTGAGGTGCTGTAAGACCTGTGCCATTATTTAAAAAGGTGGGAAGGAAAGGCCAGGGAACAAGAGAACAGTGAGCCTGAAGTCAGTGACAGGCAAGTTGTGGGAAGGGATTCTGAGGGACAGGATTTACATGTACTTGAAAAGACGAGGAATGATTAGGGATAGTTAACATGGCTTTGTGTGTGGGAATTTTTTTCTGTCTAACTTGATTGAGTTTTTTTTTTGAAGACATGAAAAAGATGATTGATGAAAGCAGATTGTGGATGTTGTCTATATGGACACTGAATGGTGTTCGACAAAGCAGACTGGTTAGCAAAGTTAAATAACATGGAATGTTGGGAGAACTAGCCATTTGGATACAAAACTGGCTTGAAGGTAGGAGGCAGAGGGTTCTGAAAGAGGGGTGCTTTGTGGACTGGAGGCCTGTGAGCAGCAGTGTGCTGCAGGAATGGATATTGGTTTTACAGAAGACACCAAAATTGGAGGTGTAGTGGACAATGAAGAAAATTAGTTCAGAATGCAACAGGATCTTGACCAGATGGGCCATTGGGGCGAGGAATGGCAGACTGGGTTCAATTTAGACAAATGTAAGCTGTTGGATTTTGGAAAGGCAAATCAGAGCAGGACTTATACACTTAATGGTAAAGTCCTTGGTAATGTTGCTGAGCATAGAGACCATGGAGTGCAGGTTCATTGTTTCTTGAAAGTAGAGTCGCAGGTAGGCAGACTAGTGCAGGTAATGTTTTGTATGCTTATATTTATTGGTCAATGCATTGAGTACAGAAACTGGGACGTCAAATTGTGGGTGGACAGGGCATTGATTAAGCCATTTCAGGAATTCCGTTTTAAGTTTGAAATTTCCTGTTCTGGAAAGGATGTTATGAATCTTGAAAGAA